>NC_041232.1:4969267-4969757 GCF_002837175.3 Physeter macrocephalus | reverse complement strand
AAATTAAGATATTTATGTTGATGAATATTTGAGATAAAACATATAAAAAATAAAGTGGAAAAGAAAAATAATGTATAATTCTACAATTCAAGCGATGCTGACTGGTGTGAGGTGATACCTCATTGTAGTTTTGATTTACATTTCTCTAATGATTAGTGTTGTTGAGCATCCTTTCATGTGTTTGTTGGCAATCTGTATATCTTCTTTGGAGAAATGTCAATTTAGGTCCTCTGCCCATTTTTGGATTGGGTTGTTTGTTTTTTTCATATTGAACTGCATGAGCTGCTTGTATATTTTGGAGTTTAGTCCTTTGTCAGTTGCTTCATTTGCAAATATTTTCTCCCATTCTGAGGGTTGTCTTTTTGTCCTGTTTATGTTTTCCTTTGCTTGGCAAAAGCTTTTAAGTTTCATTAGATCCCATTTGTTTATTTTTGTTTTTATTTCCATTTCTCTAGGAGGTGGGTCAAAAAGGATCTTGCTGTGATTTATG
>NC_041232.1:4964240-4967089 GCF_002837175.3 Physeter macrocephalus | reverse complement strand
TCTTCTTTCTCTAATTGCTTTAGGTGTAAGGTTAGGTTGTTTATTTGAGATGTTTCTTGTTTCTTGAGGTAGGTAGATGTTTCGTTTCTTGTATTGCTCTAAACTTCCCTCTTAGAACTGCTTTTGCTGCATCCCATAGGTTTTGGGTCTTCGTGTTTGTTTGTTTGTTTTTTTAAAAATTTGTTTATTTAGTTATTTATTTTGTCTGTGTTGGGTCTTCGTTGCTGTGCGTGGGCTTTTTCTAGTTGTGGTGAGTGGGGGCTACTCTTCATTTTGGTGCACGGGCTTCTCACTGCAATGACGTCACTTATTGTGGAGAATGGCCTCTAGGCATGTGGGCTTCAGTAGTTGTGGCTCATAGGCTCTAGAGCCCAGGCTCAGTAGTTGTGGCACACCTGCTTAGTTGCTCCGCGGCATGTAGGATCTTCCTGGACCAAGGCTCGAAGCTGTGTCCCCTGCATTGGCAGGGGGATTTTTTTTTTTTTTTTTTTTGCGGAACGCGGGCCTCTCACTGTTGTGGCCTCTCCCGTTGCAGAGCACAGGCTCTGGACGCGCAGGCTTAGCGGCCATGGCTCACGGGCCTAGCTGCTCCGCAGCATGTGGGATCTTCCCGGACCGGAGCACGAACCTGTGTCCCCTGCATCGGCAGGCAGACTCTCAACCACTGTGCCACCAGGGAAGCCCCGAGGCAGGTGGATTTTTAACCACTGTGCCACCAGGGAAGTCCAGGTCGTTGTGTTTTCATTGTCATTTGTTTCTAAGTATTTTTTGATTTTCTGTTTGATTTCTTCAGTGACCTCTTGGTTATTTAGTAGTGTATTGTTTAGCCTCCATGTGTTTGTATTTTTTACAGATTTTTTCCTGTAATTGATATCTAGTCTCATAGCATTGTGGTCAGAAAAGATACTTGATATGATTTCAATTTTCTTAAATTTACCAAGGCTTGATTTGTGATTTCAAGGTGTGATCCATCTTGGAGAATGTTCCATGAGCACTTGAGACAAAAGTGTAATCTGCTGTTTTTGGATGGACGTCCTATAAATATCAATTAAGTCCATCTTGTTTAATGTATCATTTAAAGCTTGTGTTTCCTTATTACTTTTCTGTCTGGATGATCTGCCCATTGGTGTTAGTGAGGTTTTAAAGTCCCCCACTATTATTGTGTTACTGTCGATTTCCTCTTTTATAGCTGTTAGTAGTTGCCTTATGTATTGAAGTGCTCCTATGTTGGGTGCATATATATTTATAATTGTTATATCTTCTTCTTGGATTGATCCCTTGATGATTATGTAGTGTCCTTCCTTGTCTCTTGTAACATTCTTTATTTTAAAGTCTATTTTATCTCTTTCAGTCTGTATGTGTCCCTAGGTCTGAAGTGGGTCTCTTGTAGACAGCATATATATGGGTCTTGTTTTTGTATCCATTCAGCGAGCCTGTGTCTTTTGGTTAGAGCATTTAATCCAGTCACGTTTAAGGTAATTATCGATATGTATGTTCCTATTACCATTTTCTTAATTGTTATGGGTTTTATTTTGTAGGTCCTTTTCTTCTCTTGTGTTTCCCACTTAGAGAAGTTCCTTTAGCATTTGTTGTAGAGTTGGTTTGGTGGTGCTGAATTCTCTTAGCTTTTGCTTGTCTGTAAAGCTTTTGATTTCTCTGTCAATCTGAACAAGATCCTTGCCAGGTAGACTAATCTTAGTTGTAGGTTCTTCCGTTTCATCATTTTAAATATATTGTGCCACTCCCTCCTGGCTTGTAGAGTTTCTGCTGAGAAATCAGCTGTTAACCTTATGGGAGTTCCCTTGTATGTTATTTGTCGTTTTTCCCTTGTTGCTTTCAGTAATTTTTCTTTGTCTTTAATTTTTGTCGATTTGATTACTATGTGTCTCGGCATGTTTCTCCTTGGGTTTATACTGTGCGGGACTCTGCGCTTCGTGGACTTGGGTGGCTATTTCCTTTCCCTCGTTAGGGAAGTTTTCCACTATAGTCTCTTCAAATATTTTCTCGGGTCCTTTTGCTCTCTCTTCTTCTGGGACCCCTATAATGCGAATGTTGTTGCATTTAATGTTGTCCCAGAGGTCTTTTAGGCTGTCTTCATTTATTTATTTATTTATTTATTTATTTACTTTTGGCTGCATGGTTCTTTCTTGCTGCACACAGGCTTTCTCTAGTTGCAGCGAGTGGGGGCTACTCTTTGTTGCAGTGCACGGGCTTCTCATTGCGCTGGCTTCTCTTGTTGTAGAGCGCAGCCGTCAGTAGTTGTGGCTCACGGGCTCTAGATTGCAGGCTCAGTAGTTGTGGTTCATGGGCTTAGTTGCTCTGTGGCATGTGGGATCTTCCCCAACCAGGGCTCGAACCCGTGTCCCCTGCATTGGCAGGTGGATTCTTAACCACTGTGCCACCAGGGAAGCCCCTCTTTTAATAGTTTTTATTTTAAAGTCATTTTGTCTGGTATGAGAATTGTTACTCCAGCTTTCTTTTTCTTCTTAATAAATTTATTTAGTTATTTATGTATTTATTTATTTATGGCTATGTTGGGTCTTTGTTGCTGTGCGCAGGCTTTCTCTAGTTGCCGTGAGCGGGGGCTACACTTCATTGCGGTGTGTGGCCTTCTCATTGTCGTGGCTTCTCTTGTTGCGCAGCAAGGGCTCTAGGTATGCAGGCTTCAGTAGTTGTGGCATGTGGGCTGAGTAGTTGTGTGTTGCAGGCTCTAGAGCGCAGGCTCAGTCGTTGTGGCACACGGGCTTAATTGCCCTGCGGCATGTGGAATCTCACCGGACCAGGGCTCGAACCTGTGTCCCCTGCACTGGCAGGTGGATTCTTAACCACTGTGCCACCAGGGAAGCCCC
>NC_041232.1:4943258-4963577 GCF_002837175.3 Physeter macrocephalus | reverse complement strand
CCACTCCCTCCTGGCTTGTAGAGTTTCTGCTGAGAAATCAGCTGTTAACCTTATGCGAGTTCCCTTGTATGTTATTTGTTGTTTTTCCCTTGTTGCTTTCAGTAATTTTTCTTTGTCTTTAATTTTTGTCGATTTGATTACTATGTGTCTCGGCATGTTTCTCCTTGGGTTTATACTGTGCGGGACTCTGCGCTTCGTGGACTTGGGTGGCTATTTCCTTTCCCTCGTTAGGGAAGTTTTCCACTATAGTCTCTTCAAATATTTTCTCGGGTCCTTTTGCTCTCTCTTCTTCTGGGACCCCTATAATGCGAATGTTGTTGCATTTAATGTTGTCCCAGAGGTCTTTTAGGCTGTCTTCATTTATTTATTTATTTATTTATTTATTTACTTTTGGCTGCATGGTTCTTTCTTGCTGCACACAGGCTTTCTCTAGTTGCAGCGAGTGGGGGCTACTCTTTGTTGCAGTGCACGGGCTTCTCATTGCGCTGGCTTCTCTTGTTGTAGAGCGCAGCCGTCAGTAGTTGTGGCTCACGGGCTCTAGATTGCAGGCTCAGTAGTTGTGGTTCATGGGCTTAGTTGCTCTGTGGCATGTGGGATCTTCCCCAACCAGGGCTCGAACCCGTGTCCCCTGCATTGGCAGGTGGATTCTTAACCACTGTGCCACCAGGGAAGCCCCTCTTTTAATAGTTTTTATTTTAAAGTCATTTTGTCTGGTATGAGAATTGTTACTCCAGCTTTCTTTTTCTTCTTAATAAATTTATTTAGTTATTTATGTATTTATTTATTTATGGCTATGTTGGGTCTTTGTTGCTGTGCGCAGGCTTTCTCTAGTTGCCGTGAGCGGGGGCTACACTTCATTGCGGTGTGTGGCCTTCTCATTGTCGTGGCTTCTCTTGTTGCGCAGCAAGGGCTCTAGGTATGCAGGCTTCAGTAGTTGTGGCATGTGGGCTGAGTAGTTGTGTGTTGCAGGCTCTAGAGCGCAGGCTCAGTCGTTGTGGCACACGGGCTTAATTGCCCTGCGGCATGTGGAATCTCACCGGACCAGGGCTCGAACCTGTGTCCCCTGCACTGGCAGGTGGATTCTTAACCACTGTGCCACCAGGGAAGCCCCATCCAGCTTTCTTTTGATTCCCATTTGCATGGAATATCTTTTTCCATCCCCTCACTTTCAGTCTGTATGTGTCCCTAGGCCTGAAGTGGGTCTCTTGTAGACAGCATGTGTACGGGTCTTGTTTTTTAATCCATTCTGCCAGTTTATGTCTTTTGGTTAGAGCAGTTAATCCATTTACATTTACGGTAGTTATTGATATGTATGTTCCTATTACCATTTTCTTAATTGTTTTGGGTTTGTTATTTTAAGTCTTTTCCTTCTCTTGTCTTTCCTGCCTAGAGACGTTCCTTTAGCATTTGTTGTAGAGCTGGTTTGGTGGTGCTGCATTCTCTTAGCTTTTGCTTGTCTGTAAAGGTTTTAATTTCTCCGTTGAATCTGAATGAGATCCTTGCTAGGTAGAGCAATCTTGGTTGTAGGTTTTTCCCTTTCATCACTTTAAGTATGTCCTGCTCCTCCCTTCTGGCTTGCAGAGTTTCTGGTGAAAGATCAGCTGTTAATCTTATGGGGATTCCCTTGTATGTTAATTGTTGCCTTTCCCTTGCTGCTTTTAATATTTTTTCTTTGTCTTTAATTTTTGATAGTTTGATTAGTATGTGTCTTGGTGTGTTTCTCCTTGGATTTATCCTGTATGGGACTCTCTGCCCTTCCTGGACTTGACTTACTATTTTCTTACCCATATTAGGGAAGTTTTCAACTGTAATCTCTTCAAATATTTTCTCAGTCCCATTTTTTTTCCTCTTCTTCTTCTGGGACCCCTATAATTTGAATGTTGGAACGTTTAATGTTGTCTCAGATGTCTCTGAGACTGTCCTCAATTCTTTTCATTCTTTTTTATTTATTCTGCCCTGTGGTAGTCATTTCCACTATTTTATCTTCCAGGTCACTTATCTGTTCTTCTACCTGAGTTATTCTGCTATTGATTCCTTCTAGAGAATTTTAAATTTCATTGATTGTGTTGTTCATCATTGTTTGTTTGCTCTTTAGTTCTTCTTGGTCCTTGTTAAACGTTTCATATATTTTCTCCATTCTATTTCCAAAGTTTTGGATCATCTTTACCATCATTACTCTGAATTCTGTTTCAGGTAGACTGCCTACTTCCTCTTCATTTGTTTGGTCATTTGTTTGTATTTCTCTGTATTCTCATTTTGCTTAACTTACTGTGTTTGGGGTGTCCGTTTCGCAGGCTGCAGGTTTGTAGTTCCCGTTGTTTTTGGTGTCTGCTCCCAGTGGGTAACATTGGTTCAGTGGGTTGTGTAGGCTTCCTGGTGGAGGGGATTGGTGCCTGTGTTCTGGTAGGTAAGTCTGGATCTTGTCTTTCTGGTGAGCAGGACCACGTCCGGTGGTGTGTTTTGGGGTGTCTGTGAACTTATTATGATATTAGGCAGCCTCTCTTCTAATGGGTAGGGTTGTGTTCCTGTCTTGCTAGTTGTTTGGCATAGGATGTCCAGCACTGTAGCTTGTTGGTCGTTGAGTGGAGCTGGGTCTTAGCGTTAAGATGGAGATCTCTGGGAGAGCTTTTGCTGTTTGATATTACATGGAGCTGGGAGGTCTCTGGTGGACCAATGTCCTGAACTTGGCTCTCCCACCTCAGAGACTCAGGCTTGACACCTGGCCAGAGCACCAAGACCCTGTCAGCTGCATGGCTCGGGATAAAAAGAAAGAAACAGGGACTTCCCTGGTGGCATAGTGGTTAAGAATCTGCCTGCCAATGCAGGGGACACGGGTTCGAGCCCTGGTCCAAGAAGATCCCACGTGCCGTGGAGCAACTAAGCCCATGCGCCACAGCTACTGAGCCTGCGTGCCACAACTACTGAAGCCTGTGCGCCTAGAGCCTGTGCTCCGCAACAAGAGAAGCCAGCGCAATGAGAAGCCTGCACACCGCAATGAAGAGTAGCTCCTGTTCGTCACAACTAGAGAAAGCCTGTGCGCAGCAGCAAAGACCCAACACAGCCAAAAATAAATAAATAAAATTTTTTTTAAAAAAGAAAGAAAAATAAATAAATAAATAAATAAAATAAAGTTATTAAAATAGAAAAAATTATTAAAAATTAAAAATTAAAAACACTTTAAAAAAGAGAGAAAGAAAGAAGAGAGCAACCAAACCAAAAAACAAATCCTCCAATGATAACAAGTGCTAAAAACTATACTTAAAAACAAAAAAAAACCGGATAGTCAGAATCCTAGGACAAATGGCAAAAGCAAAGCTATACAGACAAAATCAAAGCTCAGAAGAAAATGGAGAAAAAAAGAAAGAACAAATGAAATAAGATAAATTATTAAAAATAAAAAATTATTAAAAATAAAAAAAAGTTTTAAAGACAGAAGATAGCAACCAAACCAAAAAACAAATCCTCCAATGATAACAAGTGCTAAAAACTATACTTAAAAACAAAAAAAAACCGGATAGTCAGAATCCTAGGACAAATGGCAAAAGCAAAGCTATACAGACAAAATCACACAAAGAAGCATACACATACACACTCAGAAAAAGAGCAAAAGGTAAAAAATATATATGTAATAAATAAAGGAAGAGAGCAACCAAATCAATAAACAAATTTACCCATGATAATAAGTTCTAAACACTAAAGTAAGGTAAACATAAGACAGAAACAAATTAGATGCGGAAAGCAAACCCCAAGTCTACAGTTGCTCCCAAAGTGCACTGTCTCAATTTTGCGATGATTCGTTGTCTATTCAGGTATACCAGAGATGCAGGGTACATCAAGTTGATTGTGGAGATTTAATCTGCTGCTCCTGAGGCTGCTGGGAGAGATTTCCCTTTCTCTTCTTTGTTTGCACAGCTCCTGGGGTTCAGCTTTGGATTTGGCCCCGCCCCTGCGTGTAGGTCACGTGAGGCATCTCTTCCCCATCCATACAGGATGGGGTTAAAGGAGCGCTGATCGGGGGATCTGACTCACTCAGGCCAGGGGGAGGGAGGGGCACGGAATGCAGGGCGAGCCTGCAGAGGCCGGTGTGGCCAGTGTGACGTTGCAACAGCCTGAGGCATGCCCTGTGTTCTCCCGGGGAAGTTGTCCCTGGATCATGTGACCCTGGCAGTGGCGGGCTGCACAGGCTTCCGGGAGGGGAGGTGTGGATAGTGACCTGTGCTTGCACACAGGCTTCTTGGTGGCTGTAGCAGCAGCCTTAGCGTTTCATGCCCATCTCTGGTGTCCGCACTGATAGCCGCGGCTCGTACCCCTCTCTGGAGCTCATTTAGGCAGTGCTCTGGATCCCCTCTCCTCAGGCACCCCAAAACAATGTTCTCTTGCCTCTTAGGCAGTTCCAGACTTTTTCTCCTGGACTCTATCCTGGCTAGCTGTGGCGCACTAGCCCCCTTCAGGCTGTGTTCACGCAGCCAACCCCAGTCCTCTCCCTGGGATCTGACCTCCAAAGCCCCAGCCTCAGCTCCCAGCCCCCGCCCGCCCCGGTTGGGGAGCAGACAAGCCTCTCAGGCTGGTGCGTGCTGGTTGGCACAGATCCTCTGTGCGGGAATCTCTCCCCTGGGAATTCCATATGAATTTTAGAATCAGCTTGTCAATTTCTACACAGGAGTGAACTGGGATTCTGATAGGGATTGTATTGAATGTGTAGATTAATTTGGGGAATATTGCCTCTTAACAATGTTAAGTCTTATGATCCATGAACAAGGAATGTATTTCCTTGTTCCTGTTGCTGTGCTCTCCTCTGTGGCTCCGAAGCTTCCCCCCGCTGACCCCCCCGTCTCCATCAGTGAAGGGGCTTCCTAGTGTGTGGAAACATTTCCTCCTTCACAGCTCCCTCCCTGAGGTGCAGGTGCCGTCCCTATTCTTTTGTCTCTGTTTTTCCTGTTTTCTTTTGCCCTACCCAGGCACATGGGGAGTTTCTTGCCTTTTGGGAAGTCTGAGGTCTTCTGCCAGCATTCGGTGGGCGTTCTTTAGGAGTTGTTCCACATGTAGATGTAGTTTTGATGTATTTGTGGGGAGGAATGTGATCTCCACGTCTTACTCCTCCACCATCTTGAAGGCGCCCTGTTGTGTACAGATTTTAAAGAATCTAGGGACTTCCCTGTCAGTCCAGTGGTTAAGACTTCGTGCTGCCAATGCAGAGGGCACAGGTTCAATCCCTGGTCAGGGAACTAAGTTCCTGAATACCACATGGCGCAGCCTAAAAAATAAATTAAAAAAAAAAGAATCCACTAAACTAGTAGAACTAATAAATGAGTTTAGCAGGGTTGCAGGATACAAGATCAATATACAAAAATTAATTGTAGGGACTTCCCTGGTGGTGCAGTGGTTAAGAATCCACCTGCCAATGCAGGGGACACAGGTTTGAGCCGTGGTCCAGGAAGATCCCACATGCCGTGGAGCAGCTAAGCCCGTGCTCCACAACTATTGAGCCTGCGCTCTAGAGCCCGCGAGACACAACTACTGAGCCCATGAGACACAACTCCTGAAACCTGCGTGCCCTAGAGCCCCTGCTTCACAACAAGAGGAGCCACCGCAATGAGAAGCCCTCACACCGCAACAAAGAATAGCCCCCGCTCGTTGCAACTAGAGAAAGCCCGTGCACAGCAACGAAGACCCAACGAAGCCAACAATAAATAAATAAATAAATAATTTAAATTAATTGTAATTCTATATATCTGCAATGAACAATCTGAAAAATTAAGTAATTCTATTTATAAGAGCATCAAAAAGTATAAACTATTTAGGAATTTAACAAAAGAAGTGCAAAACTTATACTCTGGAAAATTGTAAAACATTGTTGAAAGAAATTAAAGATGATCTCAATAAATGGAAATACATTCCTTGTTCGTGGATCATAAGACTTAACATTGTTAAGAGGCAATATTCCCCAAATTAATCTACACATTCAATACAATCCCTATCAGAATCCCAGTTCACTCCTGTGTAGAAATTGACAAGCTGATTCTAAAATTCATATGGAATTCCCAGGGACCAGAATAGCTGAAACAGTCTTGAAAAAGAAGAACAAAATAGGAAGATTCACCTTTCCTCACTTCAAAAAAATTCTACAAAACAACCATAATCATGATTGTGTGGTACTGGCATAAAGATAGACATATAGATCAATGGAATAGAATTGAGAGTCCAGACATAAACCTATACATCTTTGATTAACTGATTTTTGACAAGGGTGCCAATACCGTTCATTGGGGGAATGAATAGTCTTTTCAACAAATGGTGCTAAGACAATTGAATAGCTGTATGCAAAAGAATTAAGTTGGACCTGTACTTTACACCATATACAAAAATTAACTCAAAATGGATTAAAGAACTAAATGTAAGAACTAAAACTATAACACTCTCAGAAGAAAACATAGGGATAAATCTTCATGACTTAGGATTTGGCATAGGATTCTTAAGTAGGACAACACAAAAAGCATGAGCAACAAAAGAAGAAAATACATAAACTGGACTTCATCAAGATTGTGTTTTGAAGGACATCAAGAAGATGAAAAGAAAAAAATATTAGCAAATCATGTATATGATAAGGCTGTTATGTCTAACATGTATATAGAACTCATAGCTCAGTAATAAACAGGCAAATAACCCAATTAAGGAATGAACAAAGGATCTGAATAGACATTTCTCTAAGGAAGATGTAGAAATGGACAATAAGTACATGAAAAGATGCTCAACATCATCAATCAGTCATCAGGGAAATACAAATCAAAAACAACAAGGGGATTTCCTTGGTGGTCCAGTGGCTAAGACTCCATGCTCCCAATGCAGGGGGGCTGGGTTCGATCCCTGGTCAGGGAACTAGATCCTACATGCATGCCACAACTAAGAGTTCTCATGCTGCAACTAAAGAGCCGGCATGCAGCAACGAAAATCCCATGTGCTGCAATTAAGACTCGGTGCAGCCTAAATAAATTTAAAAAACAAAACAAACAAACAAAAAAAACAACGAAATACCATTTTACCATAATGAGAGCCAACCAGTTGTATGACTAGAATCAAAAAGACATATAGGGGGGCTTTCCTGGTGGCGCAGTGGTTGAGAATCCGCCTGCCGATGCAGGGGACACGGGTTCGAGTCCTGGTCTGGGAAGATCCCACATGCCGCGGTGCGGCTGGGCCCGTGAGCCACAACTACTGAGCCTGCGCGTCTGGAGCCTGTGCTCCGCAACAAGAGAGGCCACGACAGTGAGAGGCCCGCGCACCGCGATGAAGAGTGACCCCCGGTCGCCGCAACTAGAGAAGGCCCACGCACAGAGACGAAGACCCAGCACAGCCAAAAATAAATAAATAAAATTTAAAAAAAAAAAAAAAAAAAAAAAAGACATATAGGGACTTCCCTGGTGGTGCAGTGGTTAAGAATCTGCCTACCAATGCAGGTGACACGGGTTTGAACCCTGGTCCAGGAAGATCCCACATGCCGTGGAGCGGCTAAGCCCATGCGCCACACCTACTGAGCCTGCGCTCTAGAGCCCACGAGCCACAACTATTGAGCCCACGTGCTACAACTACTGAAGCCCGCACACCTAGAGCCCATGCTCCGCAACAAGAGAAGCCACTGCAATGAGAAGCCCACGCACTGCAACGAAGAGTAGCCCCCGCTCACCGCAACTAGAGAAAGCCCGTGCACAGCAACGAAGACCCAATGCAGCCAAGAATAAATAAATAAAATAAATTTTTAAAAAAGACATATAATAACAGGTGTTGGTGAGAATATGAAGAAATTGGAATCCTCATATACCACTGGTGGTGATGTAAAATGGTGCAGCGACTTTGGAAGAGTCTGGCAGTTCCTTAAACAGTTGAACATAGAGTTACCATATGGTCCAGCAATTTTACTTGTAGGTATCTACTCAAAAGTGAAAACATGTCTATAGAGAAGCTTTTATATGAATGTTTATAGCAGCATTATTTGTAAAAGCCAAAAGGTGGAAACAACCAGATGTCCATCAGATGATGAATGGATAAACAAAATGTGGTCTGTCTGTACAATGAGATATTATTTAGCAATAAAAAGGAAGGAGGTAACAATACATGCTACAACATGGATGAACCTTGAAAACATTATAAGTGGAAGAAGCCAGTCACAAAAGATCATATATTATATGAGTCCATTCATATACAAGTCTGTTATAAGGATATCTATAATGAAAGTAGATCTGTGATTGCTTAGGGCTGGGAAATTAGGTGCGGGGATAGGGGCACTATAGCTAAAGAGTACGAGGTTTCTTTTTAAGTTGATGAAAATGTTCTAAACTTGACTCTGATGGCTGCACAACTTGGTGACTATGCTAAAAACCATTTACCTGTACACTTTAAATAGGTGAATTTTAAGGTATGTGAATTATATTTCAGTAGAGCTGTTTTTTAAAAAGCAGTCTTTGACAAAATTAAAAAATAATAGACATGACTTTGTTCTAATAAAATTTTCTTTATGGACATTGAAATTTGAATTTCATGTAATTTTCACAAGTGAGGAAATGTTATTAAAATTTTGGGGGGCGGAATTCCCTGGGCAGTCCAGCGGTTAGGACTCCACGCTTTCACTGCCGAGGGCCCGGGTTCCATCCCTGGTCGGGGAACTACAGTCCCACAAGCCGCACAGCATTGGCCAAAAAATAAAATTAAATTAAAAGTTTTTAAAAATTAAAAAAAGTTTTCTTCAATCATTTAAAAATGTAAAACTCATTCTTAGTTCTCAAACTGCAGTGGGTTGGACTTGTCTTGTGGACCACAGTTTACTGACCCCTGATCGAAGTTACTATTTGATACATGTTGTGAGAGACTGACCCACAGGGAAAGGAAATTTTGGGGACATTTGTTTGGCCATAATTTTGCAATGAAAAACTCTTAGTTTTTCTTCTTTAAACAGACCCCAGACCCGAAGAGGATGGACACTATTGGGATTTCTCAACCTTGGCACTATTGACATTTTGGCTGGAGGGTTCTTTGTGGTGGGGACTGCCCTGTACACTGTAGGATGTGTAGCAGCATCTCTGGCCTCCACCCATTAGATTACAGGAGCACCTCCTACTTTGCCCCGGTTGTGACAACTAAAAAATGTCTTCAGACACTGTCAACTGTCCCTGAAGGCAAAACACCCTCCTCTTCCCTCCACCCTCTCCTCCACCACATTGAGAACCAGTGGAAGGAATAATAGTAGTGATATTCAGAGAGACAGACTGTTACAACATACAACCTGTCAAGCTTTATTGTACACATAAATGACCTGAGGATCTTGATAAAATGCAGATTCTGATTCTGTAGTTCTGCGGTTGACTGAGAATTCTACATTTCTAACAAATTCTCGAGTGATGCCAATGCTACTGGTCCAGGGACCACACTAAAGCAGCAAAGCAGTAGTAGTAGTAAAAAGTAGTAGTAGAGGGCCTCCCTGGTAGCACAATGGTTAAGAATCCGCCTGCCAATGCAGGGGACACAGGTTCGAGCCCTGGTCCGGGAAGATCCCACATGCCACGGAGCAACTAAGCCCGTGAGCCACAAGTACCGAGCCTGCACTCTAGAGCCCGCAAGCCACAGCTACTGAGCCCGCGTGCCACAACTACTGAAGCCCACATGCCTAGAACCCATGCTCCACAACCAGAGAAGCCACTGTGATGAGAAGCCTGCGCACCGCAACAAAGAGTAGCCCCCACTCAATGCAACTAGAGAAAGCCCGCTCACAGAAACAAAGACCCAACGCAGCCAAAAATAAAATAAATAAATTTATAAAAATTAAAAAATAGTAATAGAAAGTGCACAGGCTTTGAAATAAGACAGACCTGGGCTTGAATTCCAGCTAAACTACTTAAAGCTTGGATGAGATACTCAAGCTCTCTGAACCTCAGTATGCACATCAGTAAAATGGAACTATTACTGACCCTGCAAGGTTGTTCTAAGGACTCATGGAATGCTTAGTGCTGGGCAGAAAGGAAGGGGACTGTAGTCGGCCTAAAGCAGGAGGCTTGGGTCACCATGGGCACTGACTGCCCTGTTGTGGTTTGTCCAGCCATTGTATCTCATCAGACCTCAAATTTCCAGTGAAAATACCTTTTTGAAAACCATGTTCAAATATTCTGCCGAAAGTAGCAGTAGTTTGATTTATGATGATGGAGAGAACGCTGAGAAGCCACTAGTCTTGCTCTCCTGCTCTATTTTTATGTTGTACATTAGCTGAGCAAGATGCTAATGCGAGAAGATGCTAATGCAAAGATGCATTTTGAAAAAAAGAGAGATGGTACTTGAGGAATTCTTGGTTTTATTGCGGTCAAATGTAGGTGGCTTTCTAAGAAGGACTCAATTTCAGAACCAGTGGTAGTTAACATATGAATCATGTTAATGATGCTAATCATTTCAGACTTTTTTGCTGCGGAGATGGGGAAAAAATCTCTTTCTTGCACCACTTACTGCATTGCACAATTGGCTTGATGCTTTGGAGGATTTTTCCACTTGAAAGATTTGATAGTTGTCATTTTGAGAAAGTGGGTGCTGAATGTAATTTGCCAGGAGGCTAAACGGTTCTGTTATTTCTTTTCTAGGCAGGAATTTTACTCTAATAATCCAATCTAACAGTAAGAAGACCCAAATATGAAAAATTTCTCGAACTTGAGTTGTGAGAGATCCTAATACCATCTTATTTCAAAACCAAAGCCCCCTTCTCCTGTTTGTTGGCATCCCAAACATTGTCACATACCCAAGCAGAATTATGATTGGATTAAATACCAACATTACAGATCATTCCAGCATACAAGTGGACATACAGTGGTCCATGACAGGCAGAACTTTAAAAAGAAGACAGAAAGAACAACTCTGGTGATTTCAGTAAGATGTTGAATCCTAGACACCCCAAGATCGAGGCAAATGATTCCCTTCCAGGATGTAAACTCCAGGAGGGAGTTCAAACTGGTGTTTGAACCCTGGCTTCTCTGTGGAGCTCTTCTGTGACCTTGGGCAAATCTCTTTTTTTCTCCCAGGCCTCAGTTCTTCCACTGTAAAACAGGGGGAAGAACTTGATTTCAAAGGCTCTCAGCTTCGCATCCTATTTTAGGTGATCTGGGCAGAAGAAGCTCGTTGTGCAACTTTCTGTTTCATATTTCCTTCTTAGGTAGGAAGTCATTTCAGGGTTTGAGCATGTAGGTATGAGAAAATCTGCTAGAGGACAGAACAAATATTGCTTAGGGAAAAGAGCCAGCATCCTGATAGAAGGGGTAAGTTGGCTTAGGTGGAAGGAAGACCCACCACTGACCCCGTCTCCCTGATTGATCTTAGACTTACCTCTCTAAACCTAAATACTATTATTCTAAATGAGAATAATAGTATTTTCTTATAGGATTGTTTTAAGGCATGAACGAGGTAGACCTTTACAGGCACTTAGCCCAGGGCCCGACCATAGTAAGCACTTGGTAAACGTTAGCTTCGTATCATGAGTTGGGAGTGTGAGAATAAAGAGGAAAGGTCTCATGCTAGAGGCACTGTAAATTTTCTCCTTTAATCATCTCCTTCATTTTCTTTGAATCTTCTTCAGGTTATCCATGGCTTTGTAATTGTAGACCCTCTAGACTCCACAATTAGTCTAAATATAGTGAGCTTTACCTTATGCCATATATTTAAGGATCTTTTTTGTAATGTGCTCTATAATTGGTCTCTATTTAGCTTGATGTCCACTGTGATAGCAGGATTCTTTTCTGATTTCTGCCATGCTTAATTATTCTCCATTCCTTTGTCCCCCATGTGTCATTTTGAAATTTTTCTCTTTTGTTTTTGATGACTTCTCCAATTATTCATGCTAGTTTTGCATTCTTCTCCAAGAACATTTTTGGTGCTTGTTTATTCTTAATTTCAGAAGTTAAAAAAGCATTTGCGGGGCTTCCCTGGTGGTGCAGTGGTTGAGAGTCCGCCTGCCAATGCAGGGGACACGGGTTCGTGCCCCGGTCCAGGAAGATCCCACATGCCGTGGAGCAGCTAGGCCCGTGAGCCATGGCCGCTGAGCCTGCGCGTCCAGAGCCTGTGCTCCGCAACAGGAAAGGCCACAACAGTGAGAGGCCCGCGTACCACAAAAAAACCCAAAAAAACCCAGAATTGAGTTTTCTCAGAGCTGGTAATCATTTTAGCCAGCTGATGACGAGGCTTCTCTGGTTTGTGACAGGATGATGTGTTCCATCCTCCTGTCTGTGCTTTGTCTGATTTAGAGTCCGTGGAGCGGCTAGGCCCGTGAGCCATGGCCGCTGAGCCTGCGCGTCCAGAGCCTGTGCTCCGCAACAGGAAAGGCCACAACAGTGAGAGGCCCGCGTACCACAAAAAAACCCAAAAAAACCCAGAATTGAGTTTTCTCAGAGCTGGTAATCATTTTAGCCAGCTGATGACGAGGCTTCTCTGGTTTGTGACAGGATGATGTGTTCCATCCTCCTGTCTGTGCTTTGTCTGATTTAGAGTCTAAGTCCACATGTTTTAGTACTTTGGTTTTAAATTTTTAAATTTTTGGCTGCGTTGGGTCTTCGTTGCTGCGCGTGGCTTTCTCTAGTTGTGGCAAGCAGGGGCTACTCTTCATTGTGGTGCGCGGGCTTCTCATTGCAGTGGCTTCTCTTGTTGCGGAGCACGGGCTCTAGGTGCACAGGCTCAGTAGTTGTGGCTCACGGGCTTCGTTGCTCCGCAGCGTGTGGGAACTTTCAGGCCCAGGGCTCGAACCCATGTTCCCTGCATTGGCAGGCGGATTCTTAACCACTGCGCCACCAGGGAAGCCTGCTTTAGTACATTTTTGTCAAGCAAAAATTTATTACCAATTTAGTGCTGACATCGGGAAAAGATCTTTAATCAAATCTTCAGTCACCTGTGCTGAGTTGAGGCACTTGTCCTAGTTCAGGTATCACTCCGACACCACTAGGTGGGGTCAGAGCACATCATTTCTAAAGGAATTGGCCTTTTTCCTCTTTTTCTGAAGTACTTTTAAATATAAATTACAATTTTCACAGAGTCCAGGGCAGGAGGAGTTAATCCACTGGGTAACACTTAGTCATGGGTGGTGTTTCAGAGTCTGTTCATTTTACTTCATGTTTAGGCATTTGAAATTGAGCTTTGTGCTGCCAGCACTGAATTTACTATTGTTTCCTATTCATAGCTCTCCGCAGAGTTCTTATTCACAGTGTTTGAAACATTTTTTTTAACATTTTTATTGGAGTATAATTGCTTCATTATGGCGTGTTAGTTTCTGCTTTATAACAAAGTGAATCAGTTATACATATACATATGTTCCCATATCTCTTCCCTCTTGCGTCTCCCTCCCTCCCACCCTCCCTATCCCACCCTCTAGGTGGTCACAAACCACCGAGCTGATCTCCCTGTGCTATGCAGCTACTTCCCACTCGCTATCTATTTTACGTTTGGTAGTGTATATATATGTCCATGCCACTCTCTCACTTTGTCACAGCTTACCCTTCCCCCTCCCCATATCCTCAAGTCCATGCTCTAGTAGGAAACATTTGTAATCATTGGTAATTGCTGAATATCAACAGCATGCTTGGTGCTAAAAAGCTTGTATTTTTCATTAGCATGACTATCACCATTTTTGTTGCATTAGAGAGTTCATTATTGTAAGTCAATTCCTGATTATTAGTAGTAAGGAACATGATTGCAGTGGCAGTACCTGAGTAAGGGAAAGTAGAAAGCACACAGAAATTAAGTGTTAAGGGTCATTGACACCCCCCAAAATGATTTTAAGATATAGAATGGGATGTTAAAGGATTAAAAAAAAATGATTATAACAGTGAAAAAAGTACTCCACGGTGGGGCTTCCCGGTGGGGCTTCCCTGGTGGTGCAGTGGTTGAGAATCTGCCTGCCAATGCAGCAGACACGGGTTCGAGCCCTGGTCTGGGAAGATCCCACATGCCGCGGAGCAATTGGGCCCGTGAGCCACAATTGCTGAGCCTGCGCATCTGGAGCCTGTGCTCCGCAACAAGAGAGGCCGCGATAGCGAGAGGCCCGCGCACCGCGGTGAAGAGTGGCCCCCACTTGCCACAACTAGAGAAAGCCCTCGCACAGAAACGAAGACCCAACACAGCAATAAATAAATAAATAAATAAATAATTTTTTTAAAAATGATTGCTACATTAAAAAAAAAAAGCACTCCACGATTTATACAAAACCATATCAAGCTCATAGACTCAGAGGGTATTAATCCTGAAAGCCCACTTGATGAGTGTGGAAGCTGAGACCCAGAGAGGTTAAGCGACTTTCCCAACACAGCGGGTTTGGGTGTTTTATAGCTATTTGATAAGGCCATGATTGCCCTCATGTTGTGAGTTAAATTCCAAAGATAGAGATTGTCTTTTTAACTTTGGAGGGATTGCATTGCTTTTATAGCATATAACTATTGTTTCTTTTTGCTTTGTCATCTGTCAGCTGACTTTCAAACCTTCAAGCCTCTCATCTTTTTTCACAGCATTATAAAATTTGGCCTTGCACGGGGGCACAATTGATTGACAGGTGAAGAAACTGAGGCCCAGTTGAGCTGCGTGGCTCACCCAAGGTTGTGCGTGGTGGAGGGGGGAGTTTAGGACGCAGGTCCCCTCTCTGGGCTCACGGCCGCTGCCAGAACCTGTCTCCACTAAAGCAGGCAACGTGCCAGGAGCTGCAAACATAAGGACTTTTCTCCCCCCGCAAAAATCTATAATTCATTTTGTTTTGAAAGACTTCTCAGAGTTTAAAACCTCCGTTTTGTGGCTTGCCAAGGTGCTGTGATCTGTTTCTTACTGGTCTCTTGTTCTGTGGAAATTTTTCTTGGCTGGCTTTTTGAGATTTAGATTTCCTTGCCAAGGTATTTTTAGAGAGTGGAGATCAGTATGTGTCCCCAAAGGGGGAGGGATATATACCTTCAGGCCCAATTATGCAATTAGAATTTTAATGAGGAGTGTCATAAATTCTTGCTTCATTGCAATCATTACCTAGAAGACTGTTCTACTCAGAAGGCTCAGCTTAGGTATCATCATCATTATCATCAACATCATCAGCCAACCACAAGCATTTGTGAAGTGGCCACAGATTATGCAGCACTTGTGTGGGTCCTGGGAGACTTAGAGAAAGAGGAAGGGAGAAAGGGAGAGGGAGAGAGAGAGAGAGAGAGAGAGAGAGTATGTGTTAGCCCTTGCCTTCAAGGAGTTTATGATCTGCAGAATTGCAGGAAGGACAGGAATCTTGAGGAAAGACAGACACCTCATTTTTCCATGTATGTAAAGTACATACTAACTCACATATCTGGTATTGTATGCGGGGGAGGGAGACAGTGGTGAGATAAAGAAGGGATCTTAGAAAGGTCTGGTTGTGGCTAACTAGAGGCATGTAGGTTTGCTGACCAGGGAGGGCACAGGCTGCCTTGTAACAAGGCAGAGCAGTTGGTTGGAGGAGAGAGGAAGTAATTGGTGGAGGGCCTTGAAACCAATGATTTAAATAGATTCAGCATACTAACCATGATTTGGAGGGCTGGGAGAAGGGAATTACTTGCTGTGGTTGATTATGGCAGAAACTGACAGGGCAAGATTGGAATTGAGTTTTTTGTATTGTTTTGTTTTTGCACAAAGGTTTCAGGTTTGTGAGATTTTGTGCAGATCGAGATAAGGGATTTGGGGGTCATGATTGGTAGAGCAAAGAGACGAGTCTCTTTTTTTGGCTAAAATCTTGTTTCTATTTGGAGGGTCTCCTTTTTCCTCAGAAATAATGGCTGATTAAGAGTGGTGTGTGTGTGTCCTTAACCACGACAGGAAACACAGACATGAGACACAGAACCTGCTTCCGTGGTATGAATTGGGGAGGGTCGGTTTTACACCCCCATTACTGCACTCTTTTATCCTCTTTGATTAACTGGAATAGATGTTCATGGGACTCATTATTGACTGCTGCACAGCAAAATCATTTTTATAGCTCTTTCCATTGTGTTTATCTTGTAAATGGAGGTGTTTGGCATCTGTTTTTTCAAAACAGACCAATAAAAGTATTTAGGTTTGGATCTGGCACATCAGCATCTTAAATTCTCAACTCTTCTCTGAAATCGGTTCTCATAGGGCAGCCACGACTGCAAAAGTCAATTAGGGGTGAACGTGGAGAGGGGAGATCACAGCCCTCCTTGCTCTCACATTCCCGAAATCATGGTAAACATGCTACCTGTGTCCTGAGCCCGGGGGAGGCACGGTCCCTTCTATTGCTCTGTCTGTAAGGGAGCTAACCTTTCAATAGTTTTTATGGAAAATGCCTGGGCAGCTTGTGAACTAATTAGAAGAAACCCTGATAAGTGAATGCCAGGTCTGTCCGTCGGTTCTCTTTCCTCTTCTGTGGAGTAGACAGCCAGTCAAATAGCATCTCTTGTGTGGCTGATAATCCTGTCCCCAGACATCTATGAAATGGGATGTCACTTCTCTGCTAGCTTCTACAGGTTTGAGTCTTCTCTGTAAAGCTGAAGTTTCTCTGGGGCTTCTGATTCTCAGGCATTTCACACATGGCAGCCACATTCGGTTCTCTGCACGGCCCAGAGAAAGCAGTGCAAGAAATGCAATGCGAAGGCTGCCAAAGCCAAAAAAACAAGTGGTAGTTTTAGGGTTGTGAGTCTAAACCTGGCGTGTTGTAAGAAGATGTCTCAGATGTTATTCAAAATGCTTTCCCGGTTAATAGAGCCTGATTGGTCCTGTAGATTATTGGTGCCAGTTGCTTCTAACAACAGAAAAGTGCTGCATTCCAGCTACGTTCCTACTGCAGAGCGTAAGTGCTTAGTGCTATTTCCTTAAAACATTTGAGGTTGATAAATGACAAGCACTTCACTCTGGGTAAAGCTCATAAATCCAGCCCCTACAAAAGATAACAAGCTGACAGCACTTAGTCCTGTTTATAAAGTTCATACACATCCATCTGTGATAGAGGCACAGGATGGATCTGGGAAATAGCACTGCAGCCCGTTAAAGTAATGCAAGAACACAGCCACAATGCAAGACGCGCTGTGCGCCCAGACTCCCTGCCATTTGCCCTGCGCTTCAAGGGCATCTGGAGGCCGAGGCCCACAGAGCTGGAGCCCACACGCCATGGAGTCCGGCTCCTTCCTGCAAATCTCCTTTCTCCCTCCCTCCACCGCTCCTTTTCTGCCTGCAAGATGAGCCCCTGCCTTGTTGCCTCCCTCCCTTCACTGGGCTGAGCGGAGGTGGGGGTGAGGGGGTATGTGGAGCAGTGGAACACTTCCCCCAGGGCAGAAGAGATGAGTTCAGGTGAACATTTCATCAGCACCAGGGGCTGTTCTCTTTTTGGCAATCTGTTTGGGAAAAATGACAAACCCTCCAAAAAGGCCTGTGAGTAGCATAAGTGCAAAGCCTGAATGGTTTATGTGCTAGCAGGTGTCAGAAGAGAAAATGTTTTAATAAAAAAAGAAACACGAGACTCATCCCACTGGTCGTGGCTCCTTAGAGACATGGCAGGTATTGTTCAGGGGGGCCTGGCCGCTCAGAGCAGGGACTGAATGACCCAGGCCCTGAGTGGCCGTGGTGGGTGCAAGCTGTCACACGCGTGGGGCTGAAGCCATGTACTCAGTACCGCACTGAACATTCAGTACTGCAGGTAGGACGGTCATGCTGCTTGTCAGATACCAGAAGAGCGCAAAGAGCGTTCCTTCACTTGACAACAGCCTGGACCCAAGCGGCAGACATGCTGTTCCCTCCGGCTGGAGTGACATCTCTTCCTTCAGCCCCTTCACCAGAGGACCAGCTGCTGCCTGGCTTTCGAGACCCAGCTCAGACAGCATCTCCCTAGGGAAGCCACTCACCCCACAGACCCCCAGGCCCAAGCTGTGTTCCCTCAGTCCTCTGTTCTGTGAGCACTTGCCAGGTTGCACTTTCCTTATCCGTTTACCTGTCTTCGCCATCAGCCGTGAATAGGGACAGCGTCTTGTCCCAGATTCATCATTCATCTCTGGGGCCGAGCTCAGTGACTAGGATGTAGTGGGTGCTCAATAAATGTTTGTCAAGTGAGTGATGGCGTGGTTAGCACAATGAGAATTGATGGTGCCCTTTCTGATCTGCCATCCATCATGCGTGGAGTGGAACACAACTGGAGGCTTTAAAACGATGCCCCTTGAGAATATAAGAAGAGGCGGGGTTAGAATGAGTAATCACCACCTTTTATTGAGTATTTACTGTGGCACCTTCTTAGGCTTTTCAAATGTATCAGTGTACTTAATCCTGAGATCAATCTGCTAAAACAGGTTCTGTTTATTATCCCTGTTGCAAAGCACAAGGAAGTTCAATAACTTGCCCAAGGTCACACAGCGGCAACACTGAGATTCATACCTATGTTAGATAGCCACTGTTTCTCTCTGCCTTTTAGACTGGTTCCTGGAAGGAATTAAGCCCTAATCTTCAGAAGCATCCATCTTATGTAATGATTTAGCTTCTCTCCTGTACATCTAGAATGGTACAAGTTATGTTCCATCCCAGGGAAAAAGGAGAAAACAGCCACTCAGACAGCTTTCTGTGGTTTACATGACAGGTCAGAGTTAGGAGACAAAGAATTGGTTTTATTTTTATTTTTATTTATTATTATTATTTCTTTGGCCATGCCATATGACTTTCAGGATCTTAGTTCCCCAACCGTGCCCCCTGCAGTGGGAGCGTGGAGTCCTAACCACTGGACTGCCAGAGAATTCCCAAGAATTGATTTTAGATGGTAGTTGAAAGCACAGCAAGTGTTCCCCAGCCTCTGTTCTCCAGCCAGACTGAACTACAATAGTGTCATTTCCTACAAGAACCATCTAGACCTCTAGACCTTCTCATATGCTCTTCCCTCTGCCTGTAACACACTTCTCTGCTCTCTCCTCTTTCCCCAAGGCTGGTCTTCACCTGGCTTCTCTTTCCCACCAGTTCAGATGCCATTGCCCACCCCTTCAAGATAGAGGGTCCCTCCAGTCCCTGATGTCCCTGTTGTGGCACTGGGTGCTATAGTGCTGACCACCACACCCGGAGTTGATTTGTGTGTGGGGTGAGGGGAATGATAATCTGTTTCTGACAGGTTCACACCCTGGGCCTGTCGTGTTCTGTCCCCCATTTATCCCCTGCACCTCGGCTGGTGCTCGGACACAGCGTGTGTTCACTAAATGTTTGTGAAAGGAGTGGACGAATGGGGGTTCATTTTGCTTTACACTTTTGAGCCTCGGGTTTTTGAAGCGGTCAGGTCTGTTCTGTCGCACAGCCATTGTTTGCCACGTCCTGTGTGTACACAATTGGCGGGTGCCGTGGGGAGTAGAGAGATGACCGGCGTTGCTCTTGTTCTGAGGCGCCTATGATCTAGGGAGATGCTTAGGTGGTCACATCACCTTCCCACGTCAGCACAGCGCGGGGGACCAGTGATAGAACCGGAGGGGGCGTGTTCATGCTCTTGCAAGTCGGCAGCACCAAGGAAGCCCTATCGCAACCCGAGACCTTCCATCCGCAGGGTGTCCCAAGAACCACCAGGAGTAACTGTGACCGGTGGTTCTTGTTTGTGAAAAAGTAGAAACCCAAATTAGGAAGACTAAGCAAGCCTCATACATTTGGGGAAGGCATGTTGAAAAGTGCACCCTCGTGCGGGTAACAACACATTGGAGGTTAGATTTAGCCCAAGAGAAAAACGTAATGACTTAAAACTAGAACACTTTATTTTGTAAATAGAGCTAAGACTTAAAATCAGGTGTGTTTAGGACATCTCTGCTTGGTTTCCTCAGGCACCCTATTTTACTTTGTCTAGAACTTAATTACTCATCTGTTTCCCTCAAAACTTGCTGCTCCTGCTTCTCCTGTCTTCCATCCCTCCTTTACGGGAACCACCGATGCTCAAGCCAGGAATTCAGGCGTTTCTCTTGATGCTTTTCCAGTTCTCAGGCTTTCTCTCCTTCGCACTGCCTTCATCAAGGCGGGAGTTGGCCTCCCTTCTGCCCTTCTTGATTCCAGGCTCCTTTCCTCCAACCCATTCACCCTGTTGTTAGTGCACATTCTAGAATGCAGGTCTGATCCCATCATTCCTCTGCCTCAGGGTATATGGAGAGTCCTGGTCCATCCCCTCCACGCCCACTGAGTTCAGGCTGTCTGTTTCACCTCTGCCAGATGACATGCAGTTCCCTGTAGAGATTATGACGTTTGTCTGTTTTTAGACTTATTTCCTTTTCTCCTTTAACTAATTCTCCCTTGTTCTTTTTTTTTTTTTTTTTTTTTTTTTTTGTGGTATGCGGGCCTCCCTCCGTTGCGGCC
>NC_041232.1:4923145-4943094 GCF_002837175.3 Physeter macrocephalus | reverse complement strand
AGGCTCCGGACGCGCAGGCTCAGCGGCCATGGCTCACGGGCCCAGCCGCTCCGCGGTACGTGGGATCCTCCCAGACCGGGGCGCGAACCCGGTTCCCCTGCATCGGCAGGCGGACGCGCAACCACTGCGCCACCAGGGAAGCCCTCCCTTGTTCTTTAAAGCTTTTTCCAACCTGGGTCATTACTTGAGTCTTCGGCAGGGAACATTCTTCCAGAATTTCACATCCTCAGTGTCTAATATTGCTGGGCACATAGGATGTGCTGTGTAATGCTTGCTGAAAGATTAGCTGAGAGGATGGGGAGTTCCCTGGTGGCCTAGTGGTTAGGATGCCAGGCTTTCACTGCTGTGGACAGTGTTCAATCCCTGGTCGGGGAACTGAGATCCCACAGGCCTCGAGGTGCAGCCAAAAAAAGGATTAGATGAGAGGAAGCAGAGGCTTTAATTCACATTGAGCTGTAAAGGAGCAATAAGTACCTGGCTCTTCTGAAAATGGGTTTTGTTTTAAGGTGGGAGAAGAGTGTTAAGATACCAGTTACTTACTGGAAAAGGTGGCTGGGGAGTGCTGGAGGAGAGCAAGATGAAAGGAACCCCACAGAGCAGAAAAAGAGGCGATCTGGGGGGTTGCCTACCTTAGACCACCAAGAGGAAGGCCAGTGTCTGCTGTAGCAGGCTGCCAAAGAATGTTTCCTTATACAAGAAGGGGACAGGTCTACCGTAGGTAATTAATTACTCAAACTCATTTCCAATTTGACACCCTACAATTCTTAAAGTTGAAAATCTAAGCCAGGCATTCTGAATCGGTGTGAGAATTTTTCCCCTCTCTTCACTTTATTGCAAGCTCCATAGTAGCAAAGACATTGTCTCTGCATTCAACAGAGATAATTTTGCATTTTAGAAACAAGGAAGTAGAAAACTGCATTAATACGAGATTATGTTTGAGAATTTAAGCTCCCAAGTCAGGAAATCCACTCAGCATTCTCTTGGTAACTCTTGTTTAGATGTACCACACACCCACTTGCAGACAGCCCTGTCGTGCCAGAGCCCACCCTGCTGTGGCTGTGAGTTATGGCGGATTGGGGATCATTACCTTGATCTTCTTGGCCCTGGGGTATTTCACTTCTCCAAGTTAATGTGTGCTCTTAAGTGTTACATTATCTTGTAGCAAAGTAGTCATTTATAATTTATATACTATGTCCTGGCTTAAAATAGAAACTAGAGAATAATCAGCATCCTGAAGCTCCTAGTTTTCCAAAATAACATTTCTTCAGTGAAGTCTGCCTGTAGGAATTAAAACCTACCGTGAATTAAAAAACCCTTTGTCCCAGTGTCAGACTGGGACACAGGTGTGCCAACAAGCATTATTAAGCCTTACAAAAGGGGAAGGAGGGGCTTCCCTGTTGGCGCAGTGGTTGGGAATTCGCCTGCCAACGCAGGGGACGTGGGTTCGTGCCCCGGTCCAGGAGGATCCCACGTGCCGCGGAGCGGCTAGGCCCGTGAGCCATGGCCACTGAGCCTGCGCGTCCGGAGCTTGTGCTCTGCGCTGGGAGAGGCCACAGCAGTGAGAGGCCCACGTACCGAAAAAAAAAAAAAAAAAGGGGGGAAGGAGATCATCTTTTTAAAATAAAACATTTTATTTTATTCTACTCAAAATAATTTCTAAAGAACTCACCTTTGTAGTGTTGCAGGGGCCCCACTGAAGTCACAGAGAGGGGACGGGGGCAGACGGGGGCAGAGCTAGAGCATCTTTTGGAGAAGGACAAAAGCTAATCCATATCTCCACCCTGTGTCTGCTGCAGTTTTGGTGTCCTTCCATCTAGGCTGCTCCTTTGCTGTTTGACTTTGACTATACACACGGGGAAGGATGGGCTTTCCTGTTGAGTTCCTCGTAGGGAACATGCCGTCCATTCACATATATTAAAAATAGAAGGCCTGCTTGAAAAATCCTCTAGAATCAGGTTTTAGCAAACACCAATCAGATTTTAGAGGTCTAACTTATTTTTTTTCCTTCTTGCTTTTATAAGAAGTCTCTGAACCCTGAACTTTCCCCAGTTCCTTTTCACTGTGCATCTTCAGTGTGCCAGGACCTTGGGTGGAAATTTCTAATGAGAGCAGAAGAAGGACAGATGCCCCTGCAGTCAGGTGGTCTTCCTCTTCCGATGTCTGGCGACCTCGTATTTGAATCCACCATCTGTGACCACCATCTCTGTGATGTGTCTTGTGCTCATCCCTGTACCCAGGTGTCCATTTGAATGTCCACCTGATACTTGGGGGCCACTGACTGGGGTCGAGGCGAGCAGCCGCTATGGGTGGCTGCATCATGGGTGGCAACATTTACTAAGCTCCTGGGTATTTTCTTCCCCTATTATGATATTGAACCTGCTTTTCTGGCCACAAGATTGAAGAGCTGAGAAATGGGTTTAGCAGCCATTGCTTCAGATCCTTTTTTTTTTTTTTTGCAGTACATGGGCCTCTCACTGTTGTGGCCTCTTCCGTTGCGGAGCACAGGCTCCGGACGCGCAGGCTCAGCAGCCATGGCTCATGGGCCTAGCCGCTTTGCGGCATGTGGGATCTTCCCAGACCGGGGCACGAACCCGCGTCCCCTGCATCGGCAGGTGGACTCTCAACCACTGCGCCACCAGGGAAGCCCCGCTTCAGGTCCTTTTGAAAATGAGGCTACGGGATTAGCACACTACAGTATATTCCTGTCTGTTTATCCCCTGGGTTTCAATACAAGAATTTGAAGTTGCTGCATGTGGCTGTGGATGGACACCTCTTCTTTGGCCTTGGTTACACATCATGACGGGGAGAGACCCGTGATTGGACTGGCTGGTCTCTAGTGGTTCTTTTTCCCCATGATTTGTGACGTCAGTTACAACTTCTTACCCTATGTTGCGTTTTAAAAAAAATCAAATAAAACTAGTCTTTACATTTTAAAAAGCTAGCCTTTTATTAAAGGGCAGAGTTATGATTAAAAAGAAAATCAACAGCAAAATCTTGAGGAAACGAATGTCTCTAGAAGCTAACTTTGGGTTAACGGGAGAAGCTTGACTCTCCTAAATGTGGACGTTATTTACCAGCTTTCCTAAATTAGCAGCTTTGGGCATATTAAGATCTGTAAGGAACTGTCCAACGGAGGTATTGTGTATGCTTTGCAGTGATTAAGCCATTAAGCCCTAATTATTATTTTCCCACTCATAGTTTTGTGTAGGAAGGTTTACAATTATTTAGGAATTCTGTGCTCCTCAGCCATATTAGCGTCATCCCCACCTTTTAGAACCTGAGGTTGGGGGAGCAGAGAAAAGGTTTTCCTGCGAGCAGATTACCACTTGGGCTCAGCTGTCTTCCCCTGTTGGTTTGTTCCCTTGCAGATGAAGTGGAAAGGGAAGGACCTGTTTGACTTGGTGTGCCGGACCCTGGGGCTTCGGGAAACCTGGTTCTTTGGCCTGCAGTATACAATCAAGGACACCGTGGCCTGGCTCAAGATGGACAAGAAGGTGGGCCCAGACCCTGATGACACCAGTGGGGCTGGCATGGGCTCTGGATTTCCCCTGAGCATGTGTCTAGCTTATTGCTCATCATGGGGCATTATGGGTACACAGCAGAGAGGGGGCGGGTTGTGGAGGAAGTTATACGGGACAGGATGCGGGCCTGGGGAGGCCTCACCAGCTACCCCGGGCCTGTAGAACCACCCAGGACTGACCTGCCGCCATCCCTGGCTTCTTCCTTGTTGTCACCGGGTGTCACCTGATTGCTTCAGGCTTAATGCTGTTCTGTTGACTGAGCAATGAGTCAGGCTTCGTGGATAAAAATTACTATTGTATTATCGTTTTGGGTTTTTTTCCCACAATTTATGTCTTTGAAAGATTTTCTTGGGGCTCCTGTTCTTTAGGGAATTTTTTAGAGTCTTTTTGAGAAACACCATGACCCAACTCAATTTATTCATTAACATGATCTAAGGAATAAAGAGTGCGCTGGTTCCCGCGGTGAAGGAAGAATGTCTATTTTGTTCTCATGATATTCTGGGGCTTCTGAGGCCTGGTGGACAAGTCTGGACTCCCAGCAGTTCTAATGTGGCTTAGAAATGGATATTGCCTCGGGGAACTGCCCTCTGTGTGGGTTCTTATGTGCTCACAAAAACGCTGTCACCTACTTACCTGCCAACCTATCCATGGAGACGCTGAGAGCAGGGCCGTATGTTTTAGTCAGTGACTCCTATAAGACCCCTGAATTTCCAAGTAAGTCAGTGTCTCATTTTTACCCCAAACTACCCCCTGCAATTGCCTACCTCATTCTGTTATCTACTACTTCACTTGATAAACAGTGAATGCCTCTCGTCTTCTACCAGTTTGACTCTAAACTCAGGCGTTCAAATTGTGTTTACATATGTATGCGGTAATCTGAATCTTCACATTGGGGTCCCTGCTGGTTATAAATTTCACATGGTAATTCCCAACGATCATGAATGTCCAAGTGCTGCCATGCCAGCAAGAGCGTCCTAGATCAGGTTTATTTTGAGTCTCTTGGGCACCACGACCAGGAATTTGGGCAGGAGCCTGGAGAGTTATCTACCAAAGACAGCAAAACCTTCAGTATCATTTTGTGACTCTCAGCAAAGTAAATTTGAAATCGTACCTGAGTGTTGGCCAAATGGATATTAGATTGGGGGCCTCAGGAGCCATGGAGCCTGCTGCTCATAGGAAATAAATTATGACACATGTTAATGGAGACTTGTAGCCTGTCACATGGCATGTTTATGTCCTGAGATGAAAATTCATTCT
The DNA here is from genome assembly GCF_002837175.3 of Physeter macrocephalus. NCBI lineage: Eukaryota > Metazoa > Chordata > Mammalia > Artiodactyla > Physeteridae > Physeter > Physeter macrocephalus. Next base: position 4,938,316 of record NC_041232.1, on the reverse strand, counting down.
GGAGAGCAGATGGCTCAGGCTTTCCAGTGGGTGAATGAAATTGTTAGAAGATTAAAGGCAGAGTGGTTTACTGGCTGTGCTCAAGTATTTCGTGGGGCATCTCTAGAGGTTCCTTGAAACAAAGGGTTGCCATGATGGACGTGTTTCACTTTTGTTGCTCAGTTAATGTTTAGATGATTTCACAAATATCTAGTTCATCATCTCTAAGCTCCATTCCAGTATGGACCTAAATGTTGGAGGTAGTCAGCAAGACAAAAGAATAAAGGAAGATTGCACTACTTGAGAAAATTAAAAAACCTTCAGCCTACCGTGAAGGATAGTGCCCAAGGCCTTTGAGTTATAAATTTCTAGTTTTTAGCTATCTCTGTGGCCTTGAAAACATTTATGCCTGAATCATCTTAGCTCCACTCACCACTTGGGGATATTGATTAATTTGATTAATTCACCATGTGAAGTGAATATTACCTCCTGTTATAGATGGCTTTGTGAATGCTTCAAACTGTAGAATCACAACCTTTGGGAAATGTGATAAATTTAGAAGGGAGAAAAATGTTTATACACTCCCTGCAGAACGTCCTTTGATGGTGGCCTGGGAGGGAGAGGGGCGAAACTAGCTTGTTTTTCTTTTGCTCTGCAATTCTGCAGGTGCTGGATCATGACGTTTCAAAGGAAGAGCCAGTCACCTTTCACTTCCTGGCCAAATTTTATCCTGAGAATGCCGAGGAGGAGCTGGTTCAGGAGATCACGCAACATTTATTCTTCTTGCAGGTACCCCTTTCCATGCTACCCCCCTGATCTTGAGAGAACCGCCCCCAGAGGTAGCAGCAGAGGCAGCCTGGGCCAACCCCTCGGATTTGACCACAAATGCCTCCACGTTGTGAAAATGTTCTCCCCCTGGAAAGCCAGTCCCTTTGGTTCTGTAATGAAAAACAGTCTTCAGGACAGAACTATACTTGAGTGATGACAATTGGTGTCAGATGAAATTGCAAAAGTATCATGGCGAAAGAACACATACAAGTAGCTCCCTAAGTAGAAACATCTTTGAAGATGGCTCCTCACTAACTTAAAAGTACTCAATAGTTGCCCAGGAAGTCTAAAAAGAGAGTCTTGCAAAGAGTAGTTCTTCCAGAAATTTAAAATCTGCTCTCATGAAGGCAGGACTTCAGAACTCCAGTGACACTTGGTAAATCCCACACATGTGGTACTTCAGACATCATGTTTCATGCCACTCTTTGTCTATATTGTCTTATTCCACTTATTCCCTCATTAGACTGTAAGCCCCTTTAAGGCAAGGTTCATTGAGTGCACGGTGGGCACCCTGTAAGTAATTGTTCCACCGAATTGAAGAAATTAGGAGATCCATAATTATAGGTTCAAAGACAGCTAGTTGACCATCTAGAGGTGCAGCTAGGGCGACTGCTGTGAGGATGAGAACCTTGTCAGTTTTGCTTGTGTTCCTACTGCTCACTCAGAGCACTTCCCGAGTTTCACGGTTAGTTATGGTGCTTGGCGCTGGAACGGCTGGTGTGTCCGCCATCAGTGACGGAAAAGACCCCAGCAGGGCGTTAATTACATGATTGCCCAGACGTACATATATAGCCTGGCCTCCTATAATTAGTTTGAACCTCAGATTATTGCATTAAGTAAATGTTAAGTTAAATGTAATAACCCCCTCCAATAATTTCTCTTGCAAAAAAAGTTTGCCAAAAAAAGTGTGTGTGTTTGTATATCCCCTCTCCAATATTTTCATGTCAAAGGGAAGCCCTTTCAGTTTTTCTGTAGTGCAGCTTAAAACCGAAGGATTAGAAAGTTGCCCTGCTTTGAATGAAACCACAAAATGACCTCCTAGGCCCCAGAATGTCCTAGCCGTATAGAGATGGCTTTCTTGTAAGTGCTTGGAAGCAGTGCCCATTCTCCATTTGACTTTGGCTTAATTTCCCCTCCTACTGAAGTGTTGGAGCACTTTCACAGCTGAGCAAGGCAAAATTTACTACTTTTATGAATCTGGTGACTGCTGATGTCTGTGAAAGAGAGCTGGCTTTCCCGGTGTGTTTATTTCAGCATGCCCTCACTTTAGGAGGCTGTCTTGCCTCTATGTCTGGAACATCACCCACCGTACCAGTCTAAGAAATTAAATGCAATGAGATATGTTAATTCAACATTATGGCTTAAGAATTATATTTCCCGGACCTCAAGTGGACTTAAAGGTTTAATCGATCAAACTTTATTGCTTCCTTTTTCCTTAGAGCAGGCATATTGAAAGTGATGGGTTTTTTTTCCTGCAGTCATAACTCAGTGGCCTCGCTGACTTTGGTCTTGTGTTAAGACTTAAAAGCAGACTCCATTTCCTCTGATTCTGCGTGTGCTCATCTGGGGCCGAGGCTGCAATCACCACCAGAGCTGCTCCTGACATTTCCCGAGTTCACAGCTCTCCTCCGTCACAACCCAGATGTCAGTCTCTTTTTTTAACTACGAAGATTGTTTTTCCTCTTCGGCTTTTGATCACGAACAGAAGAGATTAATGTTTTTTTTCTGCGTAGCCATCTTACCAATAACTTCTTGGGGACCGAGCTCCCAACCTGTCGGCAGCAGTAAAAAGAAAAAATTATGCCCTTTGTCAGAAAATCATTAGCAGGCTGGGTTGACAGGCCTCATTAGAACACGCTGCAGTGTCTTGCTGTTACCAGCCTGCACGGCTCCTGTCCACGCACACGGTATCATGTCTCCCCTGTTGCCCCTTTCAGGTAAAGAAGCAGATTTTAGATGAAAAGATCTACTGCCCTCCCGAGGCTTCTGTGCTCCTGGCTTCTTACGCCGTCCAGGCCAAGGTAGGCTCAAAGAAGAAAAACACATTCTTCCTGGGCATTAATGCATGTCACAGGATCACACCTGTCATCTGTTTCTTTGGATCTTCTAGGCTTCAGAGACTTTCCCCAGAAAGTGGGATGCTGTGGCACTTGTGGACTTGGGGGACCGCTCTCACTGTTCCACTGCTGTATCATCTTGTGAGAGTGTCTGTGTGTGTATAAACGATAAGTGTACAGCTTGATGAATTATCTGTGTAATCTCACTATGCACATGTGGTTAATTACATTCACCCAGCCAACCTCTCTTTTTATTAACTAGGAAGAATGAGTTTATCGTCTCCAGTTTTGGCCAAACATGGCCTCGGGGTCAGAAAGGCCCAGGTCCTCATTTCAAACTCATCTTCTGAGGTCCAGCGGCCCTATGCCTCGGGACCATGTCACACCCTGGGGAGTGTCCTGCTTCATCCACCTGGATGGACGTGCTGGCTCTGCTTATGGTCGGGCACTGCAGGCTCTCGGCCCCACCAAGCCCAGCTGAAGCTGTCTGGTGACCTAAGAGTCTTTCACAGAGAAATCGCTGCAGACTGGGAGTGGTGGGAGAGGGAGACCACTGGTCTTGTGCTTCTGTCCTCTATATTTTTATAAGACGCACTACAGGGTCTGCCCAGGGTGCTTCATGCCCCTCAGATTTCTGACTTCAATCACATGCCACTTTCTCCTGATTCCTCTGCTTGCTACCTTTCACTGCAGTATAAGATGACCTCAGAATTGGGACACCTGGGTTACTTTTGTGATTTTGCATAATCTTTTCAGTTATTATTTTCCTTTTTAGTTAGAGGTATCCATAAAGCCATTTCCCTGAAATGTTAGAGAAATTAATAAGACCCTCAACTTCTTAGCCCAATTTTTGGGGTAGCTTAAGGTAATCTCAAATCAAAGCCAGGAAGTAACTGGCCTATCATTTGGAGGAAAAAAGGGTCTGTACGTGCTCATCACACTAACAGAAGCATCAGGGTCATTTGATGACTCGTCTAATATTTGCTGAGTATTCACTGGCCTGAGGGGAGGTTGTTGACTCTGTCACTGATACAGACATGAAGTGAGTATGTGCCCTCAGTGATTTGCCCAAGGTCATTTGAGCAATCTTGGGTAAAGCTAAGGGTAGAATTCATGGCTTTGGGATTGTATTTTGTGCCTCCCCTATTCCACTGTCCTGACAAATGAGTAATTGAGAAAACAGAAAATGGGCATTGATTCAACTAAAACATATGCTTCCTTTTATGCTTTGATTAAGAATATTAATAACAGGAAAAATGTGTCCTTTCAATCAGTATCACCCTGGCAGTGATGAAGCAGTTGTCACTTTCATTAAATCTGAGCACTTCCTGGCCCGGAACTGAGCTTCTCTCTCGCACACCTTCTCCCCGGCTGAGAGGAGGCCCAGGTTCTCAAAGATACTACCTCTCTCTGAAGGACTTCTCAAAGGCTACAAAGGCTACATTTTCTTTGCATAAATTTTGGGCCACAAATTCAAAGGCCACCTGTAGAAAAAAAATAACTTTTCAGGGAACCGACAGATGTTTGCTTAAACAGATTTCACTGTAGGAAAGCCCTCCTAATTTGGATCCTGCTAATTTAGAGATGAAAGTGATTCACAGATAGCATATGGGGTTCATATGGAGGAGTGTGCTTTAACTGTTTTTCCCGGTGTAAAGTGTCAGGAACCTACAAATAAAGGTAATCTATGGCTTCAAGTCTGCATCTGGGAAACTAAGGATTATTATAACATGCTTCCAGTTTCTAGGACAGCTGTTAATATTAATAGGGTACCTCTGATTACAATATTGATCAGATCTTACATGCCTGTAGTGTTTTACAGTTTTACAAAGTGTTATAACATGAATATTTCTTGTGATACTCAATGGAGTCTTTTCTGTAAACCAAAGAATTTAAGGCTCAGAAAGGACTAATAATTTGTCTAAAGTCACAATACTTGATGTTCTTTATTTTTTATTTTTTTTTAATAAATTTATTTATTTATTTATTTTTGGCTGCGTTGGGTCTTAGTTGCTGCGCACAGGCTTTTCTCTAGTTGCAGTGAGCAGGGGCTACTCTTCTTTGCAGTGCACGGGCTTCTCATTATGGTGGCTTCTCTTGTTGCAGAGCACAGGCTCTAGGTGCGCAGGCTTCAGTAGTTGTGGCTTGTGGGCTCTAGAGCGCAGGCTCAGTAGTTGTGGTGCACAGGCTTAGTTGCTCCGCGGCATGTGGGATTTTCCCAGACCAGGGCTCGAACCCGTGTCCCCTGCATTGGCAGGCGGATTCTCAACCGCTGCGCCACCAGGGAAGCCCGATGTAAATCCTTTTTTAAATGGAGTTTGTAGCCCACTTCTTGATGGACAGGATTTGAAGCAGAATGGAGCTGGAGAATGGAGCAGGGGTGAGAATCCTAGTGTCTGGATTGCATAATTTAGCACTTGTTCTTGCCCTCACTGTGAGAGGGGTCTCTGGGTACCACACACTACCTTTCACTAAATTCCAGGTTCATTTATATGGTCACATCAGTCCAAACTTTTCAGTAAATCATCCTGGTTCCTTCCATTATATTCCATTTCTTTTCTTCCACAACCTTTCTGAGACAGATAGGAAATGTAAAAGTGTGGTGGGGAAAGTGAATTGAGCTCATTAACACATGGGATGTAATTACGCACAAATGTATTCATTACAGTATTTCAGCTGTTCAACTGATATAGACAGTTCATTCCAAAGCATAAAGAAACCAATTACCCTTAAAGCATAAATACAAATATTAATCACATGGTTCAGTTAACAAGAATCATATTTCTTAGTAGGAGTTTAGGTTATTTTTGAATCAGAAATATAGGCTGGTTTTTTTGGCCCAGTCATGTGACACACCAAACCATCTTGCAACATCTTAAGCCACCTGTTGGATTTTATATTGACAATTTGGTGTTTGAAATGTGTTCTTATTAAAAATGACTTTGGGAGAGAATGGTAGGTAATTCCCCAATCTTGCAGGGCTGGCCAGCAGATTCCTAGTGTTCAGAGAGAGAAAAGACTGGTGGGAGAGGAGGCTAGTTGTTTCCTAGTGCTCCTTGATGCTAATTAGGGGCAGAGTGCCAAAAGGCAACTAAGAAGTTGGGTATATGTAAAGTATAGGTAGAGTGGCAAGAATTGAGGCTGGAGAGGTCTGCTGGGTGTCAGATCATAAAGGGTCTTAACTTTATCCTGGGGGGATGCAGAGCCAGTGAAGGGTTTATATTTTAGATAGATCCTTTGGTGGCTGTGTGAAGGACAGATTGGAGTAAGACCAGTTTGGAAACAGGGAGACCTGTTAGAAGGCTGTGGTGGTCATCTGGCTGAGACTATGGGGTTCCCAACTTGGGCAGTGGTCATTTGGATGGGAGGAGACTAACTTTAAAATAATCCAGGGAAAAAAAATACCCAGGAGGTAAAAGTTGATATAAATGGTACTATCCTCTGCATATCCCCCTTTCTGGGGGGCTTATCCTTTTACAAATGGGTATTTTCTCTCACTCAATGTCAATTTTGAGATGTATTGTGTTGTACGTGTCGATGTAGCTCATTGATTCTAACTACTGTATGGTAGCCGTTGATGAATAAGCCTAATTTATTTTTCTATCTTCCTGAGGAGGAGGTAGGTTTAGTTTCTGCTGTTTCCCTATTATAAGCAGCACTTTACTGAGAACTCTTTTATATGCTTCCTTGTGTACATGTGCAAAAGCTTTTTCCCCTTAATGTAGATTTCTAGAAGTAGAATTGCAGATATATCCCTGAATATAAAGAACTCCTAAGTTTCTAAGAAAAAAACAGAAAAATGGGAGTAAAGGGTACGAATAACAGGCAATTTATAGAATATGAGAAGAATCTGTAAATACAAAAAGATTCTCAATCCTATTAGTAATCAAGAAAAAGAGGAATTAAAGCAGCAATAAGGAAACATTTCAAACCCATGAGATTGACAAGGATTAATATAGGATGGATAAAGAACAAGGTCCTACTGTATAGCACAGGGAACTATATTCAATATCCTGTGACAAACCATAATGGAAAAGAATTTGAAAAAGAATATACATATATGTATAACTGAGTCACTTTGCTGTACAGAAGAAATTGACACAACATTGTAAATCAACTATACCTCAATTTAAAAAAAAAAAAGTAAAATAAATAAATAAATTGAATAGAAGCTCTGAGCTCATTTCCATGCAGGAAAAGACTGTGAATTGGCATAAGCTCTGCGGGGTGATGGATATGGTAGGGGCCTGTCAGTGAGGAGACACCCCCTCCCCGAGTCCCCGAAATCCCACTCCTAGGCTGCCACTCGAGAGGAAATCCTGCATAGCACACCCTTTTCACGTAAAACTGTCAGAAGAGAGTTCTTAAAGTACTCAGTTTTTTAAACTATTGAACTGTATTTCATAGAACAGAGGGGCTGTGGTTTATTTAAATATCTTTTTTTGTTGTTTTGTTTTTTTTTAATTGAAGTATGGTTAATTTACAATGTTGTGTTGGTTTCAAGTGTCCAGCAAAGTGATCAGTTATACATATATGTATATATTCTTTTTCAGATTCTTTTCCATTATAGGTTATTACAAGATATTGAGTATAGTTCCCTGTGCTATACAGTAGGTCCTTGTTTATTTAAATATATCTTTATTGGTAGATACTTAGGCTTGTTTTTCTTTCTATTACTTTTCTACTGAAAGGGTGCAGTGAACATCCTTGAGTACACCTGTTTGGACACATACGAACAATATTTGTCTATGATAGATATCAAGAAATGGCATAAATGGGTTGAAGGATAGGAACATTTAAAGTTTAAATAATGCTAAGTGAAAGAAGCAGACAGGAAAGGCCACATATTGTATGATTCCATTTGTATGAAATGTCCAGATGAGGCAAATTCATGGAGACAGAAGGTAGGTTGAGTGGTTGTCAGGGGAGAGGAGGAGGAAATTAGGACTTACTGCTAATGGGTAAGGGATTTCTTTTTGAGGTGATGGAAATATTCTGGAATTAGACAGTGGTGATGGTTGTACAATATTTTGAATCTACTAAAAACCACTGAATTATAAGCTTAAAATTGTGAATTTTATGTATGTAAATTTTATCTCAAAAAAAATTTAAATAGTTATGGCCAAATTGCTCTCCAAAAGTTCCTAATTTAACTTCTACCAATAGTGGTGAGAATATCTGTTTTTCCATATCCTCATCAACAGTGGTTGCTATCAGCCTTTTAAATTTTTGCTAATTTGACAAAAATGTAGATTTTTTAAGTTTTCATTTCCTTGATTACCACTGGGGCATCATTTTCATAGACTTATTGGCCATTTGTATTTCTTTCCTCTGTGAATCAAGTGTTTATGACTTGCCTGTTTTTTCCACTTTATTGTTTGTCTTTTTCTAATTGAGTTATAGGAGCTCTATATATTATGGATATTAATCTTTTATCTTTTTTTACATGTCAGTCCTTTTCATGTTTTGCGTGACTTTTGGAATGAGTTCACCAACTTAATATACACATGTTCTTCTATATTTTATTCTGGTATTTTTATGGATTTTCATTTATAGGTTTAAGTCTTTAATCCATCTGGAATTTAGTGACTGGTGTGCGGTTGGGATCTAACCGTTTATTCTACATATGTATTGATTAGACCTTTATGTTTTGTGAAATCCTATTCAGAGCATTTGGTCTAATTTTTCATACATATAAGCGGAGGAAAGTATTTGTCTCTGTTTAAGAAGTGACTCTGAGAGTCCTTTACAAGGTGAACTCGCTTCTTGAATTTAAATTCAATTGGTTTATATCAGGGGTGGATCCAGGTTTTGTGGGCCCTGAAGCTTATATAATTTAGGGTGTTCTTTTAATGCAAGAACACCAAATTATTAATATAAAATTAGGTACAGGCCCATGCAGATGCAGAGACCTGAAACCCAAGCCTCATTAGCTTCCCAGCAAATTCACTCCTGCTTGTGTTTTTGGGATTCTTCTGTACATAAAATGAGGAGCAACAGCCATTTCCATCCATGGAGTGATCTGACTTTCTTTTATATTCACCAGCCACCACAACTTGAGGATTTTCTTCTTTTGTTTTTTAAAAAGACATTTAAGAGCAGACACATACCTCAAGGTGGCTTTAATGTTATAAGTGGAATTAGTCCAGTGGAGAAGTTCCTTCAGCAGTGTCTTTGCCACCTCCCCAGTGCTCAGATGTAGCATTTGATCAATGGAGTAGCTGGGAGCTCAGTATGACAATGTGGATCATTAATCTTGCAAGCCTTTGGAGCCTGAATTTACAGCTTTCACTTTGCATATCTGCTTGCAAAAGCACTAGAGTTTGGTCAGCACTGTTGAGAGCTTTGCAAGTACAACTCACGGGACTTTCTTTATTATCCTCCCCCTTTAAGAATCTGACAGGCAAAGAGTAACCAGTGTCATAAATAATGCAGCTGATGACAATAATACCTGACTCATTATGAGCTGGGCACCATGCAAAATGCTTACCTGACTGTCTTCATCCTCGTCACCCCCCAGGAGGCAGGCACTGTTCTGACCCCTGCTTTCCAGATGGGGAAGCTGAGATTTAGAGAGAGGGTGCCTCACTCTGGGCCTCAGGGGATGCTCCAGAGTGGCCTGCCCCCTTCAAAATCCTCCAAGACAAATGCTCTGGTTTGACAAATTAGGAAACAGACTTGGAGAGGTGACATGACCTGAGTTTTTAATCTTTTGACATCAGGTTGTATTGAATGCTGTGTGTTAATCATAGTTTTAAAATTTTTATGGGTTGGGACTTCCCTGGTGGTCCAGTGGTTAAGACTCCACGATCCCAGTGCAGGGGGCAAGGGTTTGATCACTGGTTAGGGAACTAAGATCCTGCATGCCTTATGGTGCAGCCAAAAAAATTTAAAAAAAAGAAAAATTTCTGGGTATTTCATTTAATCTCCACAAGAATCCTATAAGATAAATACTGTTATTCCCATTTTACAGATGAGAAAACAGACACAAAATTTCTAAGGTCACAGCTAATAAGTGAAGGAGCTGGAATTGAACTTTAAGCAGCCTGCCTCCCGTACCCCCTCCCCCCTCCCCCTCCCCCCTCCCCCTCCCCCTCTTCCTTGGGCAAGCTGGAGAAAGGCAGTGGAGGAGTGGGCAGAGTGGGTGCCAGAAAGGCAAAAGCAATTTTACCCATAGCCCAGCAAAGGTGACCATGGCCTACTCTGGCTGCACTCTCTCAGGGAGAGCTGTGGGCCCAGGAAGCCCATACCTGCCCCTAAGAGGAAGAGAAAATTTGCGGCCAACAAGGCCAGCAGCCCAGCATGGCTCAAATCCATTATAGCTCTCAGCGCATTTCACCCTCACAAGAGACCTATGAGTAAGTAGATGGCAATTTTATAGAAGCTGAGAGACCAGAATTCACTTGCCCAAGTTCCCATGGCGAGTCAGTATGGAGCAGGAATGCCAATTCAGGGACAGGTGGGTTTCCATCTGTTCTACTTTCACCACTTTTCCCTCAGTCTTGGCAAGTCACTTACCCTCCCCCCTCCCCCCAATTTCAGGCTCCTACTGCACTCTCCCCAGAGAGTACTGTTAAAGCTCATACAGTTCCTGACTTATTACACCCCCTTGGCCTTTCAGAGATCCAGAGAAACCAGTTTCCTTCATTTTTTTTTTTTTAATTTTTTTGGCCACAACAAACACTATGCGGGAGCTTAGTTCCCTAACCAGGAATCAAACCCATGCCCCCTGCATTGAAAGCATGTAGTCTTAACCACTGGCCCACCAGGGAAGTCCCTCCTTCAAGTTTTTTAAGTGAAGAAATGCATAGACAGGGTTAAGTATTTAAGTTTGACCAGTTAATTTTTTAAACTGAAAAAACAATGCAATACAATTCTGTTATTTGCAAGGTAATTATGAGATTCATAAGAGATATTAATCCTCTGGGCTTTTATAGAAGGGTAGCATGGGAAGAAGTCATGATTTACAGTTGATGATGAACATCTCTTCAATCTCATGAGTGTCTGTTGGAAAACTCACCAGAAATCTAACTTAAGGTTCTTTGGGAATGAGGGTGGGCCATGTCCTCACCCGATTTGGTGGGATGTAGAGCCAACAGCCTTGTTCCAGACCTTTCTTTTGTATTTCCAATGTTGGTGGCAAAAAGGATAAATGTTTATAGAAGATAATACTAAAATACTGAGCTTTGTTGTTTTGGGTCAAAAGAAAAGCCACTGAATGCTGATTGACAAGAGACAGGCTTTGATCTTCTATATATTTTATGGTTAGTTTCTTTTAAAAAATTCCTTCATTTCTGATTATTTCCTGGTCAGACTAACTTTCTAGGAAAGAAAGGGGTATTTGTTTTGAAATCAGAAAATAAACTTCAAGTTATTGTCCCTGGTGAGTACATTAAAATGCAGGCCCCAGAGTGATTTGCTCTGCAGCTTCAGGAAAAATCTGTTAACATTTTACTCATTTCCTTGTCTGCACGATAGAAATGACAGTGTTGGCATCAGATTTATCCAAAGCATTTTTCAGAGCCTTGATTGAAAGGTATTAAAAATATTGCCGCATTATCCCCAGCTCCCACCTATCAGTTGGCTCCAATTACCAGCCACTTAGAAGCATTTATAGGTAAGACTCTTATCACCGGTTGCTAATCACAACTTACACAGTTGTGTTTTGTTGTCTCCTTTCAAAAGCTGTTTTGGTAGTGATGGCTTCCTTCAGGAGTTAGAAAACTCGGCCACATTTCTCTGCAAATGTCACATTCTTATTAGCATGTCACCCATCCATCCCTTACGGGATTATGCGACTCTGTTCACAGATATAATCAGTTTTGTATTTTCATCCAAGGATAACAAACTAGCAAGGTTGCAATCTTGACTTGTCATCAGAATTAAATTGCTCCCTGGAGCTGGGAGGGATAGAGGCTGAGTCGACCTGCAGTTGTCTTTAGAATCTCAATCCCACTCTCTCCTTTTCCTCTCCTCCCAGTACGGTGACTACGACCCCTCTGTTCACAAGCGGGGATTTTTGGCCCAAGAGGAATTGCTTCCAAAAAGGGTAAGAAGTCAAATTCCCTGTTTGGGAAGACATAACCAAAGGACCGGAAGGAATATTGGACGTAGGTGGCAAGAACATTTTTATAAATGTTTTGTAATCAATCTCGAGTAATGATCTCTGTTAAGAACATTATAAAGCAAAGGATCTTGGGATTCGTTTGGGGTTGCCAGGACAGGCATGGCCTGCAGATGGTCCTTTCTTTAAAGGTGGGGGAGCATCAGTGATTCCTAGGGAGGGGCATGGAGCAGCCTGAGTTCAGCCTGGGGAAATGAGCTGTTTGCAGCTGTGCGGGGTGGGGTGGATAGACGGGATGAGTCGGGGGTGGGCATTGTAGCTTTTAATCCTTGGTGGTGTTCGTCTAGTTCATTAGCCTCAGAAGCAGGCCTTCCCTCCCTTTTGCTGCTTCTGATTTTATAGCTCCACTCCCCTGTCATGTGTGATAAAGGTCTGCTCCTCACCTTCCCCTGACTTTACCTGCTCCTCTGATGGTTTCTGCAGAGGCAAAGGCAGCAGCATGTACAGCCTGGCCCGCAGCCGGCCTGAAATTAGTGAGCTCTGCTCCTGAGCAAGGTCCTCCCTCTGGGCTCTATGGCCCAGGAAAGAGGGGTGCTGCCAGGTGAGGGGTGCCCCGCGGCCTGAGAAATGGTGCAGCTTTCCAAGTTGTGACTCAGGTTGAATGGTGCTAATTTACACACCCACCTCTGCATGTGACTGGCTCCCTGTATGTGGCTTTTTAAAAATAGCTTTTCTGTTTTGTAAAAATGTTGCATAATTATACAAATACCAAACAATACCAGAACTTTCTTTGTGTGTGGGTTTTTTATTTTGCTCTCTTTTTTGCTAGGTAATAAATCTGTATCAAATGACTCCAGAAATGTGGGAGGAAAGAATCACAGCCTGGTACGCAGAGCACCGAGGCCGAGCCAGGTGAGGCTGCTTCATCACTGATTTATATTACCTATGGGCCTTTTTTTCTTTTTTAAGGAACTACAAAACTGGGATGTGTTTGTTGAACAAAATGCAGTACCGAAGTATATAGAAGAAAAAGGGAGAGCTGGCAGCAGTGCTGGTCTTCAGTATTGTGTGTGTCCTTCTTCTGGTGCGAGGGGGCATGGGTACTTACTGCCTGTGAGGATGTACAGACCTACTGCATTCAGTGCTAATTTACGTTCATTTTAAGAATTCTATTGAGTCCCTCCCATCAGGAAGCTTGCACAAACCTCTTAGATAGCCTCATCCACCAGAGGGCAGACAGCAGAAGCAAGAAGAAATACAGTTCTGCAGCCTGTGGAAGGAAAACCACATTCACAGAAAGATTGACAAAATGAAAAGGCAGAGGACTATGTACCAGATGAAGGAACAACATAAAACCCCAGAAAAACAACTAAATGAAGTGGAGATAGGCAACTTTCCAGAAAAAGAATTCAGAATAATGATAGTGAAGATGATCCAGGACCTTGGAAAAAGAATGGAGGCAAAGAACGAGAAGATGCAAGAAATGTTTAACAAAGATCCAGAAGAATTAAAGAACAAACACCTAGATGAATTAAAGAACAAACAAAGAGATAGCCTCATCCACCAGAGGGCAGACAGCAGAAGCAAGAAGAAATACAGTTCTGCAGCCTGTGGAAGGAAAACCACATTCACAGAAAGATTGACAAAATGAAAAGGCAGAGGACTATGTACCAGATGAAGGAACAACATAAAACCCCAGAAAAACAACTAAATGAAGTGGAGATAGGCAACTTTCCAGAAAAAGAATTCAGAATAATGATAGTCACTGCTGTGGAACAGAATAAAGAAAAAAGAATGAAAAGAAATGAAGACAAGGCTTTCCTGGTGGTGCAGTGGTTAAGAATCCACCTGCCAATGCAGGGGACATGGGTTCGAGCCCTGGTCTGGGAAGATCCCACATGCCGCAGAGCAACTAAGCCCATGCACCACAACTACTGAGCCTGCACTCTAGAGCCCACGAGCCACAACTGCTGAAGGCTGCGCTCTGAAACGAGAAGCCACAGCAATGAGAAGCCCGCGCACCGCAACAAAGAGTAGCCCCCGCTCACTGCAACTAGAGAAAGCCCGTGCGCAGCAGCAAAGACCCAATGCAGCCAAAAGTAAATAAATTAAATAAATAAAAAAAAAAAAAAAAAAAAAAGAAACGAAGACAGCCTAAGAGACCTCTGGGACAACATTAAACGCAACAACATTCGCATTATAGGAGTCCCAGAAGGAGAAGAGAGAGCAAAAGGACCCGAGAAAATATTTGAAGAGATTATAGTCAAAAACTTCCCTAACATGGGAAAGGAAATAGCCACACAAGTCGAGGAAGTGCAGAGTCCCAGGCAGGGTAAACCCAAGGAGAAACATGCCGAGACACATAGTAATCAAATTGACAAAAATTAAAGACAAAGAAAAATTACTGAAAGCAACAAGGAAAAAACAACAAATAACATACAAGCGAACACGCGTAAGGTTAACAGCTGATTTCTCAGCAGAAACTCTACAAGCCAGAAGGAAGTGGCACAATATATTTAAAATGATGAAACGGAAGAACCTACAACCAAGATTAGTCTACCTGGCAAGGATCTTGTTCAGATAGACAGAGTAATCAAAAGCTTTACAGACAAGCAAAAGCTAAGAGAATTCAGCACCACCAAACCAGCTCTACAACAAATGCTAAAGGAACTTCTCTAAGTGGGAAACACAAGAGAAGAAAAGGACCTACGAAAACAAACCCATAACAATTAAGAAAATGGTAATAGGGACATACATATCGATAATTACCTTAAACATGACTGGATTAAATGCTCCAACCAAAAGACAGGCTTGCTGAATGGATACAAAAACAAGACCCATATATATACTGTCTACAAGAGACCCACTTCAGACTTAGGGACACATACAGACTGAAAGTGAGGGGATGGAAAAAGATATTCCATGCAAATGGAAATCAAAAGAAAGCTGGAGTAGCAATACTCATATCAGATAAAATAGACTTTAAAAGAAAGAATGTTACACGAGGCAAGGAAGTACACTACATACTGATCAAGGGATCAATCCAAAGAGAAGATATAACAATCATAAATATATATGCACCCAACGTAGAAGCACCTCAATACATAAGGCAATTGCTAACAGCTGTAAAAGAGGAAATCGACAGTAACACAATAATAGTGGGGGACTTGAACACCTCACTTACACCAATAGACAGATCATCCAAAATGAAAATAAATACGGAAACACAAGCTTTAAATGACA
>NC_041232.1:4912572-4922189 GCF_002837175.3 Physeter macrocephalus | reverse complement strand
GAAGGAGAAAAACCATATGATCATCTCAATAGGTGCAGAAAAAGCTTTTGACAAAATTCAACACCCATTTATGATAAAAACTCTCCAGAAAGTGGGCATAGAGGGAACCTACCTCAACATAATAAAGGCCATATACGACAAACCCACAGCAAACATCATTCTCAATAGTGAAAAACTGAAAGTATTTCCTCTAAGATCAGGAACAAGACAAGGATATCCACTCTTGCCACTGTTATTCAGCATAGTTTTGGAAGTCCTAGCCATGACAATCAGAGAAGAAAAAGAAATAAAAGGAATACAAATTAGAAAAGAAGAAGTAAAACTGTCACTGTTTGCATATGACATGACACTATACATAGAGAATCCTAAAGATGCCACCTAAAAACTACTAGAGCTAATCAATGAGTTTGGTAAATTTGCAGGATACAAAATTAATGCACAGATATCTCTTGCATTCCTATACACTAACAACGAAAGATCAGAAAGAGAAATTAAAGAAACAATCCCATTCACCACTGCAACAAAAAGAATAAAATACCTAGGAATAAACCTAAGGAGGTAAAGACCTGTACTCAGAAAACTATAAGACACTGATGAAAGAAATCAAAGATGACACAGACAGATGGAGAGATGTACAATGTTTTTGGACTGGAAGAATCAATATTGTGAAAATGTCTATACTACCCAAAGCAATCTACAGATTCAATGCAATCCCTATCAGATTACCAGTGGCATTTTTTAGAGAACTAGAACAAAAAATCTGAAAATTTGTATGGAGACACAAAAGACCCCAAATAGCCAAAGCAGTCTTGAGGGGAAAAAACGGAGCTGGAGGAATCGGACTCCCTGACTTCAGACTGTACTACAAAGGTACAGCTCACCATTTCTATTTAACATAATATTGGATTAGAGACCTAAATGTAAGACTGGACATTATTAAACTCTTAGAGGAAAATATAGGAAGAACACTCTTTGACATAAATCACAGCAAGATATTTTTGATCCACTTCCTAGAGTAATGGAAATAAAAACAAAAATAAACAAATGGGACCTAATGAAACTTAAAAGCTTTTGCCAAGCAGAAGAAACTACAAACAAGACAAAAAGACAACCCTCAGAATGGGAGAAAATATTTGCAAACGAATCAGCAGACAAAGGATTAATCTCCAAAATATATAAACAGCTCATTCAGCTCAATATTAAAAAAACCAACAACCCAATCAAAAAATGGGCAAAAGGCCTAAATAGACATTTCTCCAAAGAAGAGATATAGATGGCCAAGAAGCACGTGAAAAGCTGCTCAACATCACTAATTATTAGAGAAATGCAAATCAAAACTACAATGAGGTATCACCTCACACCAGTTAGAATGGGCATCATCAGAAAATCTATAAACAGCAAATGCTGAAGAGGGTGTGGAGGAAAGGGAACCCTCTTGCATTGTTGGTGGGAATGTAAATTGATACAGCTGCTATGGAGAACAGTATGGAGGTTCCTTAAAACTAAAAATAGAATTAACATATGATCCAGCAATCCCACTACTGGGCATATACCCAGAGAAAACCATAATTCAAAAAGACACATGCACCCCAGTGTTCATTGCAGCACTATTTACAATAGTCAGGTCATGGAAGCAACCTAAATGCCCATAGACAGACAAATGGGTAAAGAAGAAGTGGTACATATATACAATGGAATATTAGCCATAAAAAGGAACGAAATTGGGTCATTTGTAGAGACCTGGATGGATCTAGAGACTGTCATACAGAGTGAAGTAAGTCAGAAAGAGAAAAACAAATATCGTATATTAACACATGTATGTGGAACCTAGAAAAATGGTACAGATGAACCAGTTTGCAGGGCAGAAATAGAGACACAGATGTAGAGAACAAATGTATGGACACCAAGGGGGGAAAGTGGGGGGGGCGTGGTGGTGGGATGAATTGGGAGATTGGAATTGACATACATTCACTAATATTTATAAAATAACTAATAAGAACCTGCTGTATAAAAAAATAAAATAAAATTCAAAAAAAAAGTTCTATTATATGCATATCCCATAGCTTTTGCATCCATTCCTCTATTGATGGTATTTGGAGTAGCTATAGGTCTTTCACTTTTACAGAATGTTCTGCAGTGTACAATCTGATATCATTATATAATTGTATGAGTAGTTCTGAGGATAGATCCTTTAGAGGAGTTGCTGAGGCAAAGGATGTGAGCGTTTTGCGTCTTGACAGGTGCCTCCAAATTGCCCTCTGAAAAGGTTGTACCTATTTACAAGCCCATCGGCAGTGTGTGAAAGTGTTCCCCCCTCCATTCTCTCTGCAACACTGGTTTTTAACCAATCTAATTTTTGTGATCTAAAAGATGAAATTTTGTATCTTAAATATTAATTAGCATTTCCCCGATCACTTTAGGAATTGATCATCTTTTCATTAGCCTTTAATATTTTTTTTCTCTTCTTCAAATCAACTTCCTATCACATGTTGTTTTTAACTCTTAAAAAAGTATACTGGGGCTTGCCTGGTGGCACAGTGGTTGAGAGTCCGCCTGCTGATGGAGGGGATGTGGGTTCGTGCCCCGGTCCGGGAGGATCCCACATGCTGCAGAGCGGCTGGGCCCGTGAGCCATGGCCGCTGAGCCTGCGCGTTCGGGGCCTGTGCTCCGCAACGGGATAGGCCACAACAGTGAGAGACCCGCGTACCGCAAAAAAAAAAAAAAAAAAAGGTATACTGAAAAGTGGATAAGTTGTAAATATACCACTTGATGGATTCTTACAAAGTGAAAACACCAGGTAACACCAGGTGACAGGAAAGCATGTGCCCCGGATCACTCCTCCCCAGAGGGTAACCACTCTTCTGAATCCAACTCCATGGATTAGTGTTGCCTGTTTTAAACATTGTATAAGTGCAATCAGACAGTTTCAGTTATTTGTGCCTCACTTCTTTTATGCAGCATGATATTGTGAGATTTGGGTTTGTGGCTTGTAACGGTGGTTTTTTCCATTTTCATTGCTTTGTAGAATTCCTCTGTATTCATAGACCACACATTATTTATCCATTCCACTATTGATGGACGTTTAGGTTGTCCCGTTGTCTCCTGGTTTTTGCTGTTACAAATAACATCAAACAATTTTCCAAAGCAATTGTATCAATTTACATCAACAACGTGTGTGATTTTGAGTTGCTCCACCTGCTTGCCACTGCTCGTCCTCTCAGGTTGAATTTTTAAAATTCATTTGAGACCATTTTGAGATGGGAGAGAGGGAAGAAGGCAAGGTCATAGGGAGATTTGAGTTAAGATATTTCAACACTACCTATCTGGGAGTTTTCTGCAAGTCATTGCTACTTCAAGAGCTTCCTTTAAGTCTGACTCACAACTTAGAAATGGGTGACCTGGCTCGGGTTTGACAGCCTGGATAGCTCTTGCCCTAACCTCCAGCAACATCCAATGGATTAAAATCAGGAAGGTGCCTTAACCTCCAATAACACCCAAAGGAATAAAATAAGAAAGGCAGCTCTCAGGTAGCTTACAGAGAGAGATACATCATTACCAAAACCTTCTAGGTGAAGAAAGTACGCAATTAGATAAAGCAACAGCTTACGTAAAATTCGAACATCCAAATCCATTTGAGGGAGCAGATGTACTACGTGCTTTTCTTGATTTACTCAAGCCGGGTGTCACTATTTACTAAGGGTAAAGCGTGAAATTGAAGCCAAGAGACACTGTAATGAATCTATTCTCTTGTTTTCACGGGGATGGGAAATTCTGCTTCACCTCTGTGGGGTGTGGTTAACAGACTTGGGATCCGGCAGAGCTTGGCTGGTAGCTGCCTGGCTCGCGTCTTCCCGCAGGATCGAAGCTCAGCTCGGTGTGCGCCGCCCTCCAGATTTCTCATTTCCGTGCCAGTGACGGTATCTTTCATTCTCCTCACAGGGACGAAGCTGAAATGGAATATTTGAAGATAGCTCAGGACCTGGAGATGTACGGTGTGAACTACTTTACAATCCGGGTGTGTAGAAGCCTCTGCGAGTTCCCCGTGTGTGGGTGGAGACTGAATGAGGGCAGACTGTTAAAATGGGTCCCTCCCCATCCCAGGGCGGTAGACACTTCAACAGTTCAGTGGTGAACAGGGGAAGAGGAAGGGGAGGGTCTAAGAGCCTCATTTTCTATATTGGGACTTAAATTAGATCCTAGGTAATTAAGTATCAGTGGAGCCCGGGAGGGCCTGGTCCTGCCTGGGCAGATACCTGTCTGAATGCTCTGGTGTAACATTTGATTATCTCTGGCTCTGTGAGATCTGGGTCCACAGGGAACACCTGTAAATATTTTCTTCCCCCAGGACACAAGGAGAGTAAAGCTGCTTTTACAGATTACTGATTTGTTTGGGTGGGGACTCTCCCTGGCAGGCTAATTGATTTTCTATGCAGACCATTAATAGTCCGCTGTCCTCTAGGAACACGCTGGTCCTGCACCGGAGAAGCGTTTGTTTTCAGCCCCTGTCCGGCCTTTCGAGCATCTTTCTCCTGAGGCTCTGCTGCTGGACGCAGCTCCTCCCAAAGGAGTTCATGCGATTTGCTGAAGTATTTCATTGCCGGTTCCAAACTGTAGATGAGTAGACAGTAAAACAGCCATCATTATAGTTAAGGCTTGCTTTCCTTTTCAGGGTTTCCATAAATTTTGTAATAAATTTAGATAAATTGAAACACATTTAAAGTATCCTAGGGATAGCTTTCTACTTTGTTTTCTAAATACGTATTTTTAATAGATCATTTGCATAAAATAAGGCACACTGACAAATTATGTCATTTTTGTATAGTATACAAATGCCTAAAAGATTTTCCCTAATAACGCCGAAGGTTGTTTTCTAAAGTTTTATTAATTTGTATTTGCTAATTGTTTGGTTTCTTTTAGGTCAGACTCATTTGACACATTTCTGTGGTTTTGTCCATATGACTCCTCTTGCCCCACCACCTACATTCTAGAAAACTAGTGTTTTATAACCCTTCAAAAACAGCTTCTTATGAGGGAATATTTCTACAGCAGTCAGACTAAATTATACTATTTTGTGTGTGTATGTCTTGTATTGTGCAATAGATGAGGCTAATGGATATTTTAGTGTCTTTGTGTCAAAGTTCCTGAAATTTCACCATCACCTAAGGAAGACATGTGCTTAAAACAATTTAAAAGGGGCTGCTTGAGTCCCCGCTTCTCTGTTTATTCTCTAGAACAGTTGGAGCCTCATGATAGGAGGCAGAGGGTGCAATCCAGTTTTTTAAAAAACTTAAGCTAGAAACATAATGAAACGTCTTGTTTTCCAAAACGTACTATAGATTTTTAAAGCACAAAGCCTCACTTGTGTTAACGCAGTGGTTTTAAGAGCTCTGCAGAGGAGCAGACGACTCCCTCCTGGTTTGGTGATCACATCTGACTTCAGGTGTTAGCTGGAGTAAAAGATTTATCTCAGAGTGCTCACTCCTCCTCCTGACGCCTGCTGTTAGCCTTGTACTTCTCATCACAGTCCCAGCACCTTCTCAGTTTGCAGACCTTTTTTCCTGCCCTGGAGTCTTGGGTCCGTTTCCTTGTTGTCAGCAAGGGGTCAGGTGTGGGGAGATTCCCCCCACTGTCTTACGAGGAGCAGACTGCAGCACAGGGGGATGGGCCTGCAGCCCGAAGAGGTGGCCTCCAGGCGCACACTGGTCAGTGACATGGGGTCCCAGGGCGCTTACCCTATGGGTGCCCTGGCTGCTGGCCGGACTGCCATCAGAGGTACAGCCTGCGTACAGTCTATCAATTAAAAATTAAATTTTTTTTTTTTTTTTGTGGTATGCGGGCCTCCCTCTGCTGCGGTCTTTCCCGTTGCGGAGCACAGGCCCCGGACGCGCAGGCTCAGCGGCCATGGCTCACGGGCCCAGCCGCTCTGCGGCATATGGGATCCTCCCAGACCGGGGCGCGAACCCGGTTCCCCTGCATCGGCAGGCGGACGCGCAACCACTGCGCCACCAGGGAAGCCCTATCAATTAAATTTTTACACAGCTTTATTGGGGTACAATTTATATATAATTCATTTTTATATATTTTTCCGATATTTTGTAGTAAAAAATTTCCAACATGCAGGAAAGTTGGAAGACTTTTACAGTGCCTACCTATGTATACCCACAGCCTGGATTCTATACAGTTAACACTTTATACTTGCTTTATCACATTTTAATGTAAAATAAGGCCATCTGATCCCAGCACTTAGAGTTTTCTTTCTGGTAGTACAATAACCTTTTCTTTTAACATAAGAGGTGTTTAATCCTACAAGTTTTTATTCTACATCTATGATAAGCCAGTTATTTAATTAGCAGTAACAATGTTTCAATTACCTCTACTTTAGCCATCGAGCCAGTGACAGGAGCCCCCAGTGATCCTTCCGTGGGACACATGAGTCACAAGAATGGTATCATTTTGCCTCCACCTGCCCCAGTTCAGGAAGCTGGAGGCCCCCTGGGTTCTAAGACGGCAGTGACTTCTGTTGGGACCTGTTGAAACTTGTCACATGTAACGGTCTATGCCAGGTTCTTTGGGAAGTTGAATAAAATCTTCAGCCTCAGCTGGAGCTGACGGTGGCTGTTCTTTGTCAAATCTACAGAATAAAAAGGGCACAGAGCTGCTGCTCGGAGTGGATGCTTTGGGGCTTCACATTTATGACCCTGAGAACAGGCTGACCCCCAAGATCTCCTTCCCGTGGAATGAAATCCGGAACATCTCTTACAGCGACAAGGAGGTAGGACCCGTCTACACTGTAGATGCTCTGGCGGCCCAGCAGGTTTTTCCCCATCTCTCCTCCTTCTGGAGCAGCCTCAGCCAGACCGCTCCTTGTTAGCAGCAAGATCCTTTAATTCCCAGGCTTTGGGTTTTTGCTTGTTGATTTTTATAGTATTTACAGAACAGTACTGGCATCCTATTTTCAAACAGCATCACTAAACCCCTCTGCTGACTAATGAGAGGCTGGGAAGCTCAACTGTTGGGACTAAACCCCAGAGAACAGTAAACAAACCAGAAAGTAACCCTTTCTTATTACTTGGCTTTCTATTTCTGGTGAGAATTCTCTTTGTTTTTTTTAAAAAATAAATTTATTTATTTTATTTGTTTTTATTTTTGGCTGTGTGGGTCTTAGTTGCTGTGCACGGGCTTTCTCTATTTGCAGCGAGAGGGGGCTACTGTTCGTTGCGGTGCACAGGCTTCTCATTGTGGTGGCTTCTTCTGTTGCAGAGCACGGGCTCTAGGCACGTGGGCTTCAGTAGTTGTGGCACGTGGGCTCAGTAGTTGTGGCTTGTGGACTCCAGAGTGCAGGCTCAGTAGCTGTGGCACACGGGCTTAGTTGCTCTGCAGCATGTGGGATCTTCCTGGACCAAGGATCAAACCCATGTCCCCTGCATTGGCAGGCGGATTCTTAACAACTGTGCCACCAGGGAAGCCCCTCTCTTTGTATTTTAAATGCGGTGTATATTAAACCCTCTCTCTGTGTCCAGTGCTTGATTCATGCAATGCAGAGATATGTGTATACACACACACACGCACACACACACACACCATCTCTCCATAACATGTATGTGAATGTATATGTATTATATATATATAGTATATATAATATATACATATCAGCAGTGATATAAAGAAGGATATCAGGCCAATTTGCTTACAAGAATTAAAGAAAAATTAAGTTTGAATAACTCAAATGAGCACTCTAACTTAGAATTCAAATATTACTATATAGGATTGTGACTTTTCCCTAATGCTGTAATCCTATATTCATTCATTCATTCATTCTTTGTTAATTTTTTTAATTAATTTTTATTGGAGTATAGTTGCTTTACAATGTTGTGTTAGTTTCTGTTGTACAGCAAAGTGAATCAGTTAAACATATACATATATCCACTCTTTTTTAGATTCTTTTCCCATATAGGTCATTACAGAGTACTGAGTAGAGTTCCCTGTGCTATACAGTAGGTTCTTATTAGTTATCTATTTTATATATAGTAGTGTGTATATGTCAGTCCCAGTCTCCCAATTTATGCCCTCCCCCACCCTTTCCCCCTGGGTAACCACATTCATTGTTAATTTTAAGGGAGTTTTTGAGCGTCTCCTTTGTGTTAGGTTTTGTGGGAGACAAAGATGTAGAGAATGCAATCTCAGCCCTCAGGGAAGTTATAGTCAAGTATAACTCCAGTCAGTGACTCAACTGCCGTGATACATAACCTCAGTGTGAGCGGCTGGTGACAGAGGTGGTGATGATATGGTGCTTTTCCGCCTGCCAGCAGCTTTGCCCTGGCTCTGATTCAGTCTTCACAAGAACACTGCTGTGAGAGTAGGGGCTGTGTTCTGGTTGCTCTGTGTCACCTCAGGAAGCGGAGATGCAGAGGGATCCGGTGACCTGTGTCTGGTGAGAGGAATAGCAGAAGCTACATCCCCCGAGTTTCCAGGGAAGCACAGAGGACGGGCCCTGAGACTCTGCACCGGGCCGAGGAAGGCAGGCCTGGGCATGGAGTGAGTAACAGAGACAGCCCACGTGGCTGCCTGCAGAGCCCCCACCCCGTGCAGGTTTCCTGCTTTCTCTTTCCTCGTGTAGCAACTTGAGGAAAGGAGCACCAGGCCCCTGGTTGCCAGTATGTGGTTGAGATCCACTCGGCCATGCTTGATGAGACAGATTGAGCTTCTTAATTCAAAACATTCTGGTTTCTCAGATTTTTTGTAAGTAGCCCAGGAGATGAGCATTTAGGTATTTCTTTTTTAAAGCACTTAAACTGAAAGTTCTACGTGTCTTAAAGCAGTAGGTGTGCTGGTAGTTTTTCATCTCTAATTTCATAAAGTCTATTTACTGCACATCCACAACTTCACGTGCTAAAGGCTCCCAAAACACTCGTCCTTCACGGAAGCCAAGGAGTGAAGTCTCCACTAGTGCGATGGCTCGACACAGTAAACTAATATTCCCTCTCCTGGGGCAAGGCGCCCCCGAGTTCTGTCACGTCAGTAACTCGCACAGTGCAAGGGCCCCAAGCTGACTTGACATGATGAGGAGTAGTCTTGGTCATTATATACAACAACCGTGCTGTCACAACAGAAGTGCTGGTTTATTTTAAGTGAGCCATTTATTCTGTGTGCATGCCCCGGCTTGGCACAGAGCCTGTGGTTTCCCCACTTCTTGAGGTTTCTCACTGACAGCTCTGGGCTTTGATAGCAAGGCCAAAAATAAGCTCACAAAATTCATAAATAGCAGCCTACACAAGAGCAATACTGCTTCTAAGTTCACTTGACCAAAAGCGAAACAAAGGACCATTTTTCTGTCCTCTGTGTGCTAACCCCTTGTTGGACAATATAGCATGTAAAAGAAATACCCAAGAATAGATCTTCCTAAACGACTTCATCTGCTTAGCAAGTCTTTCTTGGGAGTGGATATTCATGTTTAAAGTGCATCTTTGTCTGTGACATAAATCACAGCAAGATCCATTTTGACCCACCTCCTAGAGAAATGGAAATAAAAACAAAAATAAACAAATGGGACCTAATGAAACTTAAAAGCTTTTGCACAGCAAAGGAAAACATAAGATGAAAACACAGACAACCCTCAG
>NC_041232.1:4903068-4912523 GCF_002837175.3 Physeter macrocephalus | reverse complement strand
AATAAATGCTGGGGAGGGTGTGGAGAAAAGGGGACCCTCTTGCACTGCTGGTGGGAATGTAAATTGATACAGCCACTATGGAGAACAGTATGGAGGTTCCTTAAAAAACTACAAATAGAACTACCATACGACCCTGTAATCCCACTACTGGGCATATACCCTGAGAAAACCATAATTCAAAAAGAGTCATGTACCAAAATGTTCATTGCAGCTCTATTTACAATAGCCAGGACATGGAAGCAACCTAAGTGTCCATCAACAGATGAATGGATAAAGAAGATGTGGCACATATATACAATGGAATATTACTCAGCCATAAAAGGAAACGAAATTGAGTTATTTGTAGTGAGGTGGATGGACCTGGAGTCTGTCATACAGAGTGAAGTAAGTCAGAAGGAGAAAAACAAATACCGTATGCTAACACATATATATGGAATCTAAGAAAAAAAAATGTCATGAAGAGATTAGTGGTAGGACGGGAATAAAACACAGACCTACTAGAGCATGGACTTGAGGATATGGGGAGGGGGAAGGGTAAGCTGTGACAAAGTGAGAGAGTGTCATGAACATATATACACTACCAAATGTAAAATAGATAGCTAGTGGGAAGCAGCTGCATAGCACAGGGAGATCAGCTCGGTGCTTTGTGACCACCTAGAGGGGTGGGATAGGGAGGGAGGGAGGGAGACGCAAGAGGGAGGAGATATGAGGATATATGTATATATATAGCTGATATCACTATGTTATACAGCAGAGACTAACACACCATTGTAAAGCAATTATACTCCAATAAAGTGGTTAAAAATAAAATAATAAAATAAGATAAAGTGCATCTTTGAAATCTAGGATCTGTCCCGTCTCATCAGGAATGAGTGAGAACAGTTGCCGTTTTTCTTTATATTCGACCCTGCCTGGTAGTCTGGCCCTGGGTTCTCCTACTAAGCTACCCACCCTCCCACCTGCCCATCCATAGCATTCCTCTTTCTCTCTGCTTTGATTTTTGTAGTATTTTCCTTTTCTACTACAGTCCATTCTTTGTCACTCTTTAACCCTATTCTATTAACAGCTTTCATCAAACCATCCCCGTGTTTGGAAATCTGGGGTGATGCCCTGTATGCTGTCACATCAAATCTAAGCCCTTCTGACTGCCCATCCCCAGCCCACCTCACCAGCCCCCACTCCTGCCTTCCTCCCAGTCTAAACCCATGGTTTTATCTTAGTCATCAAAGAGTTAATAATGACACACACACAGACACACACACACACACACACACACACACAGACACATGCTAACACTGCTCATTTCCCCATCTCTGCCTTATTTCTATTGCTTGCCCTGTCCAGAATGCCCCTCCATCCTACCTTTTAGCTTCTCTGTCATATTCTTTGTCTAAGACCAGCTTATGTCCATCCTACCCTGAGGATTTGTGATTTGTGCCACCCAATGAGGCACTAACACGTGATGAAATCTCTTGAGTAGTTGACTCTTGTTGGTCTAGTTCCAGCCAGGTGGGGAGCCTCCTGTAGGCAGGGCTGCCTCTGCAGTGGCCCTCCCAGTGTTGGCCTCAAGGTTGGGCCCGTCAAGGGTTTGTATTTCAGATTTCCAAGCCTAAGATGGTGCTGAGAACCCAGCTTCCAGGATCCTGAACTTCCTGGGCACCATGAAGCCAGGACAAGGCATGGCCTCATGCTGGATCTTTGCCAGGGGGTTTGCTGCTTTTGTGGAATTTCCCAGTTGGTGGCAATGTTCTAGGCTATCAGACTGAAACTGTTTTCTGCTTTTTCCTTTCTTAATAGTTTACTATTAAGCCATTGGATAAGAAAATTGATGTCTTCAAATTTAACTCCTCAAAGCTTCGTGTTAATAAGCTGGTAAGTTGAGATCCTGGTTTTTGTTACAGACTGTAGTTTTTCTGTGAAATTGAAAGCTGTATTTGAACTAGTATCAGACTGACATGTTGTGAGGTGTAGAATGATAACTCACTTGGTACGTGCTTCTCTGATCAGCCTTGAAAGATTTCTCTTTAGCTTAACCTAAAGAGTCAAACCTACATTTTGTGATGAGCAATTTCTAAAAGTTATTTTTATTGAAGTACTTCATACATATGAAAGGATATGTGTAATGTATACATGGAATATAAAGAACAACAGAAATAAACAGCTACCTACCCACCACCAAGCTTTAAGAAATAGCACACTCCCAACACTGTGGAACCGCCCCCTCATTAGCACCCTGCTGTCCCCACTCTCCCCGAGGGTCACCACCATTCTCAGCTGTGTGCTTAATATCCCCTTGCTTTTCATCAGAACTTTAGTTCGTATACGGCAAGTTATGTATGTTTTTGAAATTTATATATGTGCTATCAACTGTGTTCTTCTGTCACATGCCTTTTTTACACATTACTTTTTGAGATTTATCTATGTTGATGCTCAAAGATATGGTCCTTTCATTTCACTGCTGTATAGTATTCCATTATATATTCTGTTAAAAAAAATATATATATATATTTTATTTTTTCCTCTGTTCTCCTGTTAATGGACAATTAAGTGCTTTCTAAGTCTTGTATCTGCCCGCTGGTGTGCATGGGCAATCGCTTCCCTGGAGTCTAGAGAGTGTCTTCACATAGCCCTGCGTGTGGTATATGTCCAAATTCAAGGTTATGTCACGTTGTTTTCCAAAGAAGGTGAATTAATGTACAGATCCAACAGCCCTGGGTGAGACTTCCTTTTGCCTTATATCCTATATCCTCAGCAATTGTGTTATTAGCCTTTAAAAATTTTTGCCAATCTTGTGCATTTAAAATGGTATCTCAGTGTCATATTAATTTGCATCTTTACATATACTAATGAGGTTGAATATCTTTTTGTATATTTATTGGCCAGTCTCATTGTCTCTTTTGTCAAACTTGTTTCTTGTCTTTTGGCTGTTTTTCTTTTGGGTTGTTTGTTTTCTTTACTGGTTATCTCTTCTTCCAGTTTGTGTCTTATTTTTCCTCTTTTTTTTATGTCTTAACAAATTTTAATGTAGATAAACATATACATCTTTTCCTTAACTATTTGTGCTTTTTGTGTCTTGCTTGACATCTTTCCTTATCCTGTGACCATCAAGATATTCTTCTATGTTCTCTTCTAAGAATTTCCAGGGCTTGATCTTTGCACTTAAGGCATTAATCCCTCTGGAGTCGAGTTTTGCATGTGGTGGAGGTGGGGGAATCCAACTTACTTTTTTCCCACGAATGACCTGTTGTCCCAGCCCTGCCTGTTGAGCAAACTTTGCCATCATCTTCCCTGGTCTGCAGAGCCACGCCCTGACTCCGCAGAGTGAGGGGCATCAGAAGACAAGCTAAATGGCACCCCTTCCTCTCTTCACTGTGATTGTCTCCAGAGCTGAGGCCTGGAGGCCACAGGGAGGACGTTGGTGTTTCCCTCCATACCTTCTCTCAGGTTCCCCACAAGAGCCCTTGGACCAAGATGCTGTAGCTGCTGTGCTGTCTCAGTGGAGTCAACGTGTGGGTATAACATTTCTGCTGCTTTCATCGCACAGATTCTCCAGCTGTGTATCGGGAACCACGACCTGTTTATGAGGAGGAGGAAGGCCGATTCTTTGGAAGTTCAGCAGATGAAAGCTCAGGCCAGGGAGGAGAAGGCCAGAAAGCAGGTGAGCAGGTGAACTGCTGCTGTCTCCTGGTGGTGGTCTCGGCTGGGATGGAAGGAGTGGTCATGGGCTCACAGGAGTCCTTTGAGCACGGATCTGCCTACTCTTATTTTATTCCTGTTGGGTCTTTTTGGCTGATGAATAAATGATGGTGGGACATCAGCTCTGGAAATGAGGAATAAACTCTAACAGCATATCTCAAAGACACATCCCTAGTTATTTCTCCAGTGAAGTGAGTGAAGTGTGATTAATGCACGTTGTGGGCAGAGATAGCCAAGCCCACATGTATCCACCCACCTATCCACCCACCCATCCATCCATCCATCCGTGCGTCCATCCATCGTCCGTGCAGCTAAGCTTTCTTTCTTTCTGCCTGCCTGTCTCCTGTGCCCAGACTTCTCCTTTCCTAATTAGATGGTGATGGAATGCAGGGCGGCATCTCTGCGCCCACTGCTGGAATTAGACTCCGGCCGCACTTCCCCATTGCAGGTCAGCCCAGGCGGCACATCGCCCACAGCGAGAGGTGCCAGGAGCACGTTATCAGCAGCCTGGACGACCTGCATCATTGTCATCTACTCTTAGACCTTTTTGACTCACCGCAATCCACACAGCTAATCTGAGCCCCACTGCTGAGAATATCAATCGTGGCTTTGGATGAACTACTAGACAGAGTAGCAGCAGCTGCAATCGGCTGCCCTTAGGACTTGCAGGCTTGGAGGGGTAATAATTAGTCTCTGTGCAGCTCTCTAATTTGGGTCCTCCGACGAAGCTGGCTCCCGGCCCTGAGATTTAGAATGAAATGCCTAGTTTGATCCATTGTGCTCTCGGCTCCGTCTCTTTGCTCTCTGAGGTGGCAGGCCACAGATGTACTTTTCGGAATGCTTTGGGGTGGGGTGTGGGGCAGTGGAATGGGTTTTGCTGGACAAAGAAATGCTCCTGGGCCAGCACAGGGTCATAGTGGCAACTTCAAGAAGAGCCCTCTCTGACCTCTTTATCAGCAGAGGAAAGCTTAGAAGTGAGAGATCTGATCACGGCAAGGAGCGTGTAAGCCTCCAGGCTGTGCAGAGAGTAGCTTGAACACACCCCTGGACCTGCACTGCCTGTAGGATGGCAGATGCACATTCCTGGCATCTGGCAACCACAGGTCAGGGGCTCCATGGCCCAGCAGTACAGACATTGACCTTGGAGCCAGATGTGAAACTTAGTATGTGACCCAAGTGATTGACTTACCTTCCAGATCTCGGTTTTCTTATCTGTCAAGTGGAGCTAAGTATCTCTCTTCTGTGTCTCAGATCAGAGGACACACTGTACCTGAAGGTCTTTGTGAGCTGAAACCGCTTTGCAAACAGGAGGTCCCTTATGATTAGGGTGGAGGTCTCAGGGAGAGTGCAATGCTGAGAGCAGAAGGGGATTGTAGACTTTTTTCAAGTGGAGGATAATGGGGATCTCGTCATCCACCTAATGGGAATTGTAATATGATGGAAATTAGAGAACAAATCGGCCAAGCTTTTCATTGACCTGCAAGAGGAAAACTGGAGAAAAATTTATTGTATTTTATTGCTTGTCTTTGCATTATTCCTTCGAGGACCAATGCATTTTTTTGACTTACTATTTAGAAAAAGCAGCAATCTTAAAAATCTTGTGTTTGGGAGAAGATTGAAGCAAGAAGTAAGTAATTAAATGTGCTTTAATTATTTAAGGAAGAAAATAGTGCAGTGGTCACTTCTGGCTCCTGCTTTCTGATCTCAGCTAGAGCCCTAGGATCACAGAGAATAGCACTTGTCCTCTGCTTGTTCCCCTTATTAAGCTCGGCATGTGGCCCAATTAATACAGTGATCCAGAAGGCAAGGGAGGCGGCAGCAGCTTAGTGCTGGTGCCGTAAGGATCAGGGCCGTGTCCCCACTCCTCCCCCCGGGCTCCCTCCTGTCGCAGGCCTGGCTCAGGAGTTGCTTGCTCAGGAGTTGCTTCCGCTTGAGGCTGTGGGGGTTTGTGCCTGGCTGCTGCTGCCTCCTGCTGTGAAATACAATGTGTGAGCTATTGATGCATCACACGGATGATTCCATCTTCTCCAAGGGTCAGAGGCAAGAGTGGAGCTACTGTTGATGAGATTAGAGGTGTGGGAGGGGTCCGTGTGGATAAGAAGTGGCACGTGGCTCATGGTGGTGGAGAGGGACATGTGGTCTATCTCTGGAGCTGCCCATTGGGGAGAAGGAGCCTGCATTGTGTCCTGTCAGCTGCAGGGCAGAGCCACTGGAGTCTCAGGCACGTTGGCCAGGTAGCTGTTTCCGTACCCAGCGTGTACGGGTGCGCCCGTACATCCAGGTGGAGACTGGCTCCGTGTTCTGCTGTTTGTTCATTTACAACTAGATGATTTTTCAAGGAGCACGGCTTTCTACTGTACAGCTGGTTTAGAAGGATGGAGGGTGGTGGGCGAGGAGAACGACACTGGTACCTAAAGTCCAGGGAAGAAAAGGGTCCCCAGAGGGGAGACCCTGGGCACTGGCCGTCCTCAGACCTGTGGCACAGCAGGTCATGGGCCCTGTGACCAGCGGCCGCTCATTCCCCCCAGATGGAGAGGCAGCGCCTTGCTCGAGAGAAGCAGATGAGGGAGGAGGCTGAACGCACGAGGGACGAGCTGGAGAGGAGACTGCTGCAGATGAAGGAAGAGGCAACGATGGCCAACGAAGCCCTGGTGACTTCCAAGGGGCTGGGTCCTGGGAGGCTACTCGGACTCCCTCTGGCTCTGGAGTTAGGCCCCAAGGACCACGGATTAGCCACATTTACTTTGACATTTTGGCTTAAAAAAATTATTGTCTTCCTCTCCGCCTGTGTTTCCAGGAGCAGATTTAGATTGAGTTCAACCTCCAAGTGCAAGCAGACTCCACTCACCGTGGGTCACCTTTCCCGCAGGGTGTCTCAGCCTTGGCCCGCCCCACCTCGGGGCCAGGTCATCCCCTGGTGTGGGCCATCCTGTGTGTTGAGGGCTGGTTGGCCGTGTCTCTGGCCTCTGCCCACCAGATTCCCCCATTTGTGACAATCAAAAATGTCTCTAGACATTGTGACGTGTCCCCAGAGGGCACAGTCTCCCGTGCTTTTGAAGCACTTATTTAAAGAGAAAGAAGGACAGAGTTAAGTTGGGTTTCTCCCTCATGAAGTGTAGCCTCAGCTCAAGTGGGTCCCCATGGAGGGACCCTGAAGGGCCTTCTGAGAAGTTGAAGGGTGTGGCTTGGGGACACTCAGTGGCAGGGCCCCAAGGAGTCCAAGACCTTGGTCCTTGCTGACCTGAGTGTCTGAGGCCTGATCAGGGCGGGATGACAGGCACAGGACTCCTGTTCCCGCTGACCACACTCTTTTCTCCAGATGCGGTCCGAGGAGACAGCCGACCTGTTGGCTGAAAAGGCCCAAATCACTGAGGAGGAGGCGAAGCTCCTGGCACAGAAGGCGGCAGAGGCCGAACAGGAGATGCAGCGCATCAAGGCCACGGCCATCCGGACGGAGGAAGAGAAGCGCCTTATGGAGCAGAAGGTGCTGGAGGCTGAGGTGCTGGCGCTGAAGATGGCTGAGGAGTCCGAGAGGAGGTCAGCATGGGGGCGGGGAGGCCCTGTGCTGAGGCAGAGCCTGCTGGCAGCTGCTGACCCATCTCCCGGGCAGGGGCAGAGGCTCCTTCCTGCACAGGCCGGTGGGGCTGGAGCTGGATGGGCGCAGGAACGTAGTTCTCCTGTCCAGTGGACTCTGGTCAGGCTGTGCCTTTGCGATGAGCCCCTGTCTCTGTGATGCTCGTGTTTGCAGGAAAACCATCGAGCTTGTCCGCAGGCTGCTGTTAGCTGAGGAGACACGAGGAGGCTCTTCTGACATTTACAGAACGTGCTTCTTTTCCCTTTTGGTTTGAGGGGTGTGTGGGGAGACAGCAGCTATTCACCTTTAACGCTTCCCTGAAGATGGGAGGGGAGGGCAGGGTGCCCTGGCTCACGACCAGGTCGAAGGATGGGACTGTAGTCTGTGCTTTTCAAAGACCATTGGAGGCTCTGGGCTGTGCTGGTTCCGCAGCCGTCAGACAACCCTGGCTCATTCCTCGCGGCACTCGGTCTGTGGGTTTAGAACACCTGAATTTGGCTTTTTACTGCCAGGGTGCAGTCGCTACAGTTTCCTCTCCATTCTTTGCGTGTCATTCTGGGAATACGGTTCCGTGTTTCCCTCCCTGCCCCAGTCTCCTTTCTTTCCATGTGCAGTCACTTCCCCGCGAGTGATGTTTGTTGGGCTGGGTCCCCTGGGTCCGGTGTCCTGACGAGGCACGAGGCCGACGTGCTTATCTTCCTGCCTGAGGAGGTTGTTTCGCTTGGGTGTCATGAAGAATCAGTTCTTTCACAGCCTGCCCTTTGTGATCCAGTATGACACCTTTGCCCAGCCCACTCTCACCCAGAAAGAAGCAGAGGAAGCTTCTAGTCCCTCCCCCGATTTCCCTCCCCCTCCCCCAGTTGCAAAGGTTCATCCTTGACTCTTCTGGCCACCTGCTTCACTGCTTTCCCAGTTTTGATTTAAACTGGAAATCAGTTGAAATGAACAATACCTGGGAATGTTGGTCCTGCTTCGGAAGTTCTGATTTCATGTAAATCCTCACCCACCCCCCCACCCCCATGCTTGTTTGCCTGGTCTGGTGCCACCCTCAGGGTTAACCCAGCTCCCTCCTCTCCGGGGGTCAAGGGGGAAGAGGGGTCTCTTTCCTCCTCCTGTCATCTTCTGTGGAGCTGAGGGCCCCTTCTCTCCTTGCAGGGCCAAGGAGGCAGATCAGCTGAAGCAGGACCTGCAGGAAGCCCGCGAGGCAGAGCGAAGAGCCAAGCAGAAGCTCTTGGAAATCACCACCAAGCCCACGTACCCGGTGAGCCTGGGGCTGCCAGCCGCGCTGCTTCTCACCTCCCTTCCAGCCCTCCGGTTCCCCTGGTGGTGCCTTCAGGGCGACTGTTAAGCAAGCGCATGGTGGAGCGAATGGTGCAGAATGTTCTAGGGCCTTGAAAGAGAGATGGGACGTAGGGAGGTGACTTGGTTTAAGCAAAGTAACAGAGGTGGGAAGCAAAGTGATCCAAGGGGTAATAAATGATACCATTGACGATCTTATAGGGCAGATGGTGGGAGAAGTAGATTGGGGCCATATTTTAGACGACCCTCTGATCTAGGAGGAGAAAGTCCTCAAAACAAATCTAACTGCCTCACCCTCTGCTTCAGGGGTGAGCATGCTGGGCCCAGAGCCTTTGTGGCCTCTGGAGGGGTGGGTAGTTGACGCAGCAGTGCCCTCTGTTCTTGTGGAATCGAACCTCCTAATCAGATTTCTCCTTCGTAGCCCATGAACCCACTCCCAGCCCCGCTGCCGCCTGACATACCAAGCTTCAACCTCATTGGTGACAGCCTGTCTTTCGACTTCAAGGATACTGACATGAAGCGGCTTTCCATGGAGATAGAGAAAGAAAAGTACGGAGCCCCCTCCCCTCCCCTGTGCCCCGCCTGGGCAGCCTGGCACTAACTCCTACAAAGGTTTCTTCTGTCCTCACCCACCGGGAGAGGAATTTCCTAATTGGAAATGAAGGGTGACAGACCAGCATTCATCTTCCAGGATAAAAATGACACTTGATTGGTGACCCGGAGTTTATAGTGGCTCCAGAGCTCACCTGAAGTCTAGGACTGGTTGTCAGAGGTCTCCAAGCCAGTCAGACCACTGTTCACGTGGTGGTCCATGGTGGTTGTGTTCTAACCTGGTAATGCGACACGTTTCCCAGCTGTGTTCTCTGGCAGCTGAGCTCTGTGGCGG
>NC_041232.1:4853454-4902568 GCF_002837175.3 Physeter macrocephalus | reverse complement strand
CACACAGAGAGGGAGAAGCAGAGCTGGGCTGGGGGTGAGGATGTGTGGGAGCCACTGGCCCCTTGATCCCTGGCATCTGAGCCTCGACCCCAGCCTCAGCCTGGCTTGGTGAGGGAGTCCAAGGGCAGCCCCCACCGGCACAGGCACCAACTTATTCAGGGAGGCAGCTGTCCCCTTCGTGCTGCCACGGACAGGAGCCAGGCAAGAAATATCGCATCATTAAAATGACAAATCCCTTCACTAACTGAACTGGAAGGCCTGCCTCCCTGCCTCATATCCCTCAGCCCCCTCCTCCCCCGGCCTGGGCTCATCACCCCTCCCAGACCGGCAGGAGAGCATGGCGGGACCACTGCCTCACCCCTGAGATGACCTTGGGTCTCCAGCCCTCCAGCAGGGACCCAGGAAGAGGGGTCCTCTCCATTCTACAAGTGGGGAAATAGAGGCTCGGAGAGGGGACGAGACCCTCCAGCAGGGGCTCCCTCCTCTGCAAGGGTCCCGGCTGTCAGCCCCCACCCCCCGACTTAGCAGCAGGGGCTCCCCAGGAGACCTCAAAGGCCACTTCCAACCCTGGGATTCTGCTCAGAAGAACGATTCCAAAGTAAGACTCACATTCCAGAGTGCTGCCATGATCTGCTGCAGAGCCTTTCCCATCTCTTACCTTGAGGGGTGCACTTTCTTGTCTGAGCCCCACCTTGTGAGGAGGACGGGGCACGGGTGGTTCTCCTGGATTTACAGGCAGGCACCCTGGGGGCCTTAGGCAGGCTGCTGCCCTCAGTTTCCCCATTTGACAATTGCTTTGGACCAAAGCTGAGGCCGAATTGTGCGGGGCCTGGTGGGTGCCCAGTGAACATCTGTCTCTCCCCACGCCCACCTGTGTACTCCCATACCTCATCCATGCCTGCGTGTCCAGAGAGGCCCACACGTGCAAAGTGCATTGCACACCCAGATGCATGTGATGTGGGCCCCAGCCCTGGGTTCTAGGGGCCCAGGTGCTCAGACTCCTGCACGTGCCTATCCACCCTGGCACACACGTGTGCACACACACTTGGCTAGAGACGCACATGCGCAGGCCCACACCCCTCATGCGTCCAGCAGACCTGTCCACGTACATCTGTGGCACGTACCCACAGCCGTCGAGAGCCCCACGTGGAATCCGGGCTCCTGTGGGGAGCGGGGCAGGTGAACAGATGCCAGGAGATGCCGCCTGGCTCCACAGGCAGCCTGGTTCCCAGAATGACCCCCCCTACTCCCCAGCCCTCCTCCAGGCCCAGCCAGCAAGGACGCGCCGTCCGTCCGCCCAGTGTCCTGGTCTCCTTGGATGCAGACAGATCCCACGGAGGCGTCTGGCGCATCCTGACTCGGCCTCAGCAACTGCACCAGCCCTCCTGGTCCCCTCCCCTGTGCCCAGCACTGTCCTGCCTGTTCTTCCCCACCCGCTGGGCAGCGGCACCAGCCCCTCGTGCCCCACCCTCCTGGGGTGGAGAGGCGACTTCTTTCAGGAATCACCATAAGGGGTCTCCCAAGCCCTCCCACCTGACCTTGGGCAGGTCCTGCCTCCTTCAAGACCTCAGTTTTCCCCTCTGGAAAATTGGAGGGAGATTGAACTAGAAATTTGCCAAGGTCTTCTACATTTCTGGCTGTGCGATTCTCCCAAAGGCCAGGAGAGGGAAGGTGGGGGAGGGGGTCAGAGGGAGACACAGAGAGGAGGAAGCGGACTTTTAGGGATAACCCCTCCCTGGCCCAGCAGCGGGCTAACAGCGTTGGGAGTGGGCACGCCTCTGGGTCCGGGGGCTGTGCGTGGTGAGCATTCTCTCAGGTTATCCTCCCTGCCACCTCCCAGTGGGTGCTTCACTGCCATTTTACAGAGGAGGAAACTGAGGCCTGGAGAGATGCCAGGAGGAGCCAAGAGACCCCAGCCCCCTGCACTTCCCCACACCGAGGGCCACTGTGTGAGCGCCATGCGGGACACAGCTCCCTCCGTACTCCCTGTCCTGCCCGAGGTCAGGGAGGGTGGCATTCCGGGAATGGCTTTCTCCAGAGCCAGGCGCCTCCCCCACTGCCCGCTCCTGCTCCTGGCTCTGAGCCCACCCCTCGGCACTGCCCATCCATCTGCTGTCGCTTCCTGGCAGGGCCACTAGGCCATACATCACCCAACGAAGAAGCCTGAGGCAGCCTGGCCAGGCAGGTGGGCTGGCGCTCGCCCTGGAGGGACGCACCCTGGTGCTGATGGTGGGGTTTCAGGCACTAACTCTTGCCTGTGAACAGGGAGCTGGGGCCAGCAGAGGAGGGGTCTCCTTGGAGTCCCAAAGCCCACCCCAGAGGTAGCCGATTCCTGTGGGAGGAGCACAAAAGAGGCAGTTGGAGGCCATGGGGTGACCCGAAAGGGAGTGTGGGTCAGGCTGATGGCCGCGCAAGTGCAGGGAACCGAGGTGGAGCACTTGGCAGGAGGATGGAGATTTTTATCTCCCCAGCCCCCATCTGCTGAGTAATTTGCTGATGTAGGTCGCTGGGGCACTGCTCCTTATGGAGCCATGCTGGGGGGTGGGGAGCCAGAGGGAAGGCTCACAGTTGGGGGGTCTCAGTCACCACCCCACCCCATGTCAGCCTCCTGCCCCCCTCAACCTGCACAACACACCCCCACACAACCTGCCCTCACCTCCCAGGGCTGTCTCGGTAGGGAGCCTCCAACTTTGCATTCATTCATTCATTAACTATGTAGGAGCATCTGCTCTATGTCACAACACTAGGGATGCAGCCGTGAACAAAATCCAGCAACAGGCAAGAAAAGAAAGTCCACGGTGTGTTATGGTTGTGGTAAGTGCAAGCCAGGACAATAAAGCAGGGCAGTGGGAGAACAGGTGTGGTTTGTCTTTTTGTGTTTTGCTTTGTTTTTTTAAGCAAGTGTGTGGCCAAGGAAAGCCCATCAGGAAGGTGACTTTTGAGTAAAGACCTGAAGGAGTGAGCGATGAAGATGTCTAGGGGGAGAGCATTTCTAGCAGACAACACAGCAAGTGCAAAGGCCCTGGGGCGGGTGTGTGCCTGGCACTCTGCCAGGTGAGGCAGCTGGAGCAGGTAAGCAAGGGGAAGAGTTGAGGGCAGAGAGGTGAGGAGAGAGGTACGTTGTGCTCCCTTGGAAGAAGGTGGAGGGAACTACGCCTAGGTTAGGAAAGTGACCAGTGGTAGTTTAGCGGACCAATGGAAGGGCCTAACATTGGACAGAGGACCTCTGTCCATGGTCTGTCTGTCCTCCCTCCCTCCCTTTTCTTTTTTCTTTTTCTTTCCTTCATTAATGAATCCAGCAAATGTTTATTGAGTGCCAGAAATCGTTGTAGCTTCTTGTGAACTCAATCCAAAGGATTCTCCACCCTGCCCCCCTGACAAGACACCTCACAATGTCTGCCCTGCATGCCTGGGGTGGGGCTGGACCCCCCCCACCTCAGCCCCTCTCCATGCTCCAGATGTCAGCCCGTGTGTCCCTCACACAGGTGCAGAATGGCAGCGATGTGTGTGCAGAAAAGCCACCAAATGCCGGTTTCCAGGGCTGGTGAGTCTCAGACACACATATGAGGCCAGAGTGGAACACACACAGGCTGTCCCCTCCCCTCCCTGGGCCTCGGTTTCCCCATCTGGGAACTGAACAGGGAGAGAGGACCTAAGACCTCTTTCTGATTCCCCAGAGCCCTGGGAGCACAGGGAGGGGCTGGGCTTGAGGCAGCCCCTCTACCCTGTTCTATAGGGAACTGAGCTTTGAACTTACAGGTCCCCTCGTGTCGTGCTCGCCAAGGCCTCCTCCTCTCCTCTCGACACGATGGAACCCCAGGTCTGAGAAGGGCATGTGTAGACCCTGGCTGCCCCTGCCCCACTCAGCTGCCCCAGGAGCCCTGCTTGGAAGGAGCAGCAGAAGAGCAGGAGGTCCCAGTGGTGACCCAACGCCAGCCAGGGAAGGGCCCCCCCACCTGCTGCTCCCTGCCCCTGGCCCTGCATGGCGCCCCAGTTCACCCTGGCCCTCCATAGCTCTTCTAATTACATAGCCATAAAGCACAAATCTCTAACAATCCAATTAGTAACGCCATTACTGCTCTGTCCAGGATTAAAATTACCAATTAAACTGCTGTCGATTTTATCATCACTTAGGCTCGACACGACCAGGGCACTTCAGGCCAGAGGCCCATTAGCGGCCCCTTGAGTGGGGTCTGACCAGGGTCAGGGCTGGGGGCCTAACTCAGCAGCTCAGAAGGAAGTCCCTCCACCCACACCCCTGGCGTCCTAGTGCCCTGTCCCCCAAAGTCAGGGACTCCAAAAGATCATAGCCCTGTTCCCTACGGAATCGGAAGCGGGCAGGGGAGGAGGGACTTCAGCAAAACCAGCCTCTACCTGGGCAGCGCCTCCAGTCTGGGCCTCCCCCACGTTCCCCTCGTCAGACTCACAGCTGAGTCCCAGGATGAGGGGCCGTAAGCACTCATCTGAAAGCCTGGTCCCCACATCCCCTGCCCCCTCTCTCTGCTACCACAGTGCCCTCTGCCCACAGCCTCGAGGTGCCATCCTTACACGATATCCCCACTGTGCTGGGGGCACCACTCTGATGAGCTACTCATAGATCAGCACTGTCCATCTCCCAGGTGACAAGCAGGTGCTCCTTTGGGGGATCCTCAGTGCCTTGTCTCAGCACAGGGGAGATCTTGGAGCACAAAGGCAGAGGCCAGGGAATAGGCAAATGCTTGCCCTGCCTGGAGGTGGGGGGAGTGAGCTCCCCGTCCCTGGAGGTGTGCAAACACAGGCAGCACCCAGGCTGCATGGTGGCAGGTGGAGGCAGAAGCTCACACAAGGAGAAAGGTAAATGTTGGGCTGGATGATTGAAGCCAGGTAAGTAATTTGCTTCTCCTGAGAAAGAATTTGAGCTGTCAGGATCTGAGAACCCCCTTGGGAGGGCCAGAGGGTTCAGTTGTCTGATCTCCAGCCCTTGCCCTGGAGGTGCTTCCACAACAGGGGAGGGGCAGGGGCAGGGGAGGGGTGGGGGAAGGGCCTGGGCAGCTGGAGACAGGGAGGTAGGCACCAGCCTGAGAACTCAGCCTGGTGTGCTAAAGGCTGCCGGTCCCAGGCACCGCAAGGACCCCTCTGAGACACCACAGGAGCAGTGACGGCGAACGTTTGTGCTCTGCCCTGGGCCCCGGGCTCAGTACCTTCCCTGTCATCCTCCTCCTGTGCTCATCCTGAGAAAGGGGTACCCTTATTCCCAGGTGAAGCACCCTCCCACCCTCCCCTCCTCCCACCCACACCCTTGGCTGATGCTCCGGCGGCAGGACTTGGGGCCTCTTCTGGAGGAGTGGCTGCCCTGGGCAAATCGGTCAAGCATCTCATCAGAGGCGACAGACTGAGGCAGGGATCTGGGAGCCCAGAGCAATTAGGAGCTGCCTCACGCCTGTCTCCTGCCAGCCGCCACAGCTGTCACTCAGGAAGTGGGCCTGGAGCAGGGGCTGGGCCTCTGATGCCCCAGCCAGTCAGCAGCCTGCCCAAAGCGGGAGACAGAGGCCCAAAGGGGACCAGGGGCAGGGATCGCTGTCATTTCCTGGGTTGGACACCACCAAGTTCTTCTCACCCTTGCCCAGACTCAGTTTCCCCGACCAAGCCTTCTTCCCTGGAGCAGCGGTTCTAACCCTTGGAAGCTCCTGGGAAGGTTTTTAAAAGTGCCCTTGCCCAGGCCCCAGCCAAGCCGACTCTCTGGGGTGGGGGGTGCCTGGGTGAGTGCCTGTGTCTGTCTCTCCCAGGCCAGGTTTCTTGCACTTATTGACATCAAACCCTGACCCAAGGACTAGAAGCTTCTCTGCTCCTATGGCCATGCCTCCCTCTGCCTTCCAGACCATTTCTGGGCCCAGGGTAGTGTGAGAGCCAGAAAGGGAGGCTCTAAAGGTCCAACCTCTCTGCAACATGTCCCAGCACTATGTGTGCCAGGGACAGAGGTACCAGGCACTGTCACCTTTGTCATCTCATTAGATCCCAGCAACCCTGGCTGGGTAGTGGCAGAGTCAACCCTATCTTACAGAGGAGGAAACTGAGGCAGGACTGGGTGTCACACCCAGGGCACAGAACTGGTAACAGCAGCCAGGTTTCACCCCAGGCGCAATGGACTCCAAGTTCAGTGCTCTTTTTCTACCACCAAGCTGATTCTCAAGGAGTAACAAATTCAAGGACTTGTCCCTTTCACCCTGTTTCCCTCTCATGGACTCTGCCTCCTGCTCTGTCCTGTCTACCCCTGTCACCTGTGGGAGCTGGGCATCTAAGGGCTCAGAGAAGGTGCCCAGGGCAAGGCAAGATCAGAGCAGACAGGGGCCTCTGGGTCCTGGCCCGCACCCCTCACGGCTGGGTCTGCCTCTGCAGGTCTATAAATTCCATTATTCATCAAGTGACTGTATGAGTTTTCCCGGATGATGAATATTTTATTCATCTCCACACACTGTCCCCAGCGGGTTCTTGGAACAATATTGTTCCCTAGCCAAGGAGCAGAGGCCAGAGCCTCTGCCCTCCCTGGATGTGCCCTTCCCCCACCAGCACCTCCCTGCCTCCCCCAGCAGTCCCCAAGTTTGGGCAGGGCTGTGGTCAGCGGCCCCAGCAAAACCTTGAGCTTGGTGCTTGCCCTCCCTCCATTTTGGTATCCTCTTCTGGATAATGGGTTCATGTATTGCCTGTCAGGCCCTCCCGGATCCTTCCACAACTTTACCTGGTATGGCTTGGCCCTGGGCTCTGCCAGTAGCTCTCCCTGGTGCTGAATGTGGGTGGCGACAGGATGCTGGGGAACATGCTGGTTTTGAGAGGAGAGGGCTCCAGTCTCTGGCAGGGAGGCAGCCAGCCTCTGGACAGGGTAGTACCCATTTCTCTCCTTTTGCCTCCCTGCCACTTGGTGGATTCTCCCAGAGTCACAGATGGGGCACCTCTCCCCGGGTTTCCAGCACCCTGAGCCAAGGACTAGTGGGGGAAGTCTGTGGAGACCCCTCTCTGGAGGGCCCACGAGTCTCCTGGTGGCACCCCAGCGAATGCAGTGTGATGGCAGCGGCACCTTCCCCAGATGGGGGAGTGACAGACACAATTCACACCTTGTGATCTCACCATCTGCTCCCCTGTGACGTGCAGAGGAGAGGACGGGGCTGCAACGCCGAAGGGCGGGTGGGCTGGTGTGTGATCCTTTGTTCATTCATTCATTCTCTCATTCATTCTTTCAGCAGATGTTCATCCAGTCCCTGCCACTTTCCCAAGCCCAGCCCAGTCCTGTGCCAGGCACTGGGATCTGGGGGGTGCAGACCCGGACTCTGCCTTCCAGAGCTGAGTGGGGTCCTCACACATCTCTGAGCTTTTGCCCACCCTTGCTCCTCCTCCTGGAGTTCCCTTGACTCATAGTAAGAGCCACCATGTTCCGTGCCTGAGCACTTCGCGTGCAGGAACTAAGCATTCACTCTGGGGGCTGGATGTGTTCCTATTTAACAGGTGAGTAAGCTGAGGTTCAGAGACACCCAGAGGCACATGTCCAGCTCTGGATTCTCCATGCAGAGCTCTTACTGCTCATGGCACTGCCTCCTCAACCGAAAGCCCCATTTCCATGTCCTTCCTCTGTAAAAACTGCCCCCCCACCTGCCCTTCAGCAGGCAATGAGCTTCGGCCTTAACCATGCTGCCCAGCCCTCTGGCGCTTGCTCTGTGAGCCCCAGGTACAAGCAGCTCCCCCTCATCCTGTGACTCCCAGCCTGGCTTGCTTGCAGGACCTAGCAGCTAGGGGCTGCCCACCGGAGGGCCGAGGAGGTTGATGAAGGTTCCCAGAGGAGGTGGCGTTCCTCTGACCCTGGAAGGGCAGGGAGAGAGCAGCATGGCCCAGAGCCTGGATTCCCATCCCATCCCTACCCAGCTCCTGCCTTGAGCTTGAACCCCAGCTCTATCTCATAACGCTGCATGACCCAACCTGGTCCCTTCAGCTCCCTGAATGGGGGTGCCCTTGACCATGAGTGTGGTGTGGCCAAACTGCCTTCAGAGTCTTAGGGGACTCTGTGCAGGTCATATGCACAGCCCAGGTGTAGCCCAGGTGCAGCTGGTGGCGTGTGGAAGCTCCCTGGACACACAGCCAGCTCCATGGGCCATGGCTTTGCACCAGGGGAGATGAGAGCGACTGGCCTGAGGTCAAGAATGACCCAAGCAGTGGGGTACACCACGACCTTGGTGCTATAATCCCTTGGTGCTATAAACCTGGAGGGTCCTGTCCCTTTGGCCTGGTGGGAGCCTGTCCCAGGGAGCAGCCTGGTCACAAGATGGTCACAGACCAAGGCTGAGGCCAGGAGGAGGGCCCATGTCTTAGCAGACGCCCACACCTTCCCTCAGTACAGACCTGCAGGTAGTGCTAGTCAGGCCCACACAATTGATTTTTGCTTGATTTACTCGGGGACTGTTTCTGCCCGTCCTTTGAAGATTCTCTACCTGGACAGCACAGCCGGGAGCCACAGGGGATGCAACGGGAGCTCCGTCTGGCGAGCGCCAACGTGCAGTGTGGCAGCCTCTTGGAAAGTCACCAGGAACTGGGTTTCCCACCAGCTCCTCAGCAGGTTCCAGCCCACCTCCCCTACACGTGGGGCTCCTGATTTAGAACTGGCTAGCCACTCAGTAAACACCAAAGGATTGAGCTGCTGTCATTCATGCTCCCCTTCAGTAAGTTGCAGCTATAATTATTATTATTGCATATTCCTCGGGGGGATTTTCATGCTAATAGTAAACTCCCAAGAGACACAGGGAGGCCCTGCCAGGCACCTCTCATATGTTACATCTCTTCATCTTCACACTGCCCGGGAGGTAGCACTGCCACCCTCACTTCACGAAGGAAACCGAGGCCGCAGGAGGTTAAGGGAGGTGACTAAGGTCCCACGGCAGCAGCCCCAGGTCTGTCTGGCTCCGAGGTCCAGGTTCTTTCTTCCCCATTCCTCTGCTCCAGCAGAAGACCCAAGGGAGCTCAAAGCACTCAGCTCTAAGGGTGGAATGTCAGACCCGGGACAGGTGGACTAGGAGGGCTTCGGGAGGGGCTTTTCTGGGGCCTCACACCGCCCCCAGCCCCAGGCCCTAATGGGCACCCAGCTGGCCCATAGAGGCTGGGGAGACAGACAGACAAACAGCTGGGGTCCTTCCTGGCTTCTCTGCAGGTTGTAGATGCTGCTGCGAGCCGTGTCCACAGCCAAGTCCAAGAAGTGCTGGGGCCCAGGCCTGGCCCAGCCCAGCTCAGCCAAGGCTGGCATCCCTCCCTGAGCCCCTCTCCCCAGGCCATGAGACAGGGCTGTGATTAATCAGCGACAAAAGCGGAAAAATGTAATCAGCCTGGGAAGGGCAGGGCCGTGGAGGGCCGTGGCAATCAGCTTTCCCCCTGGGGCCGAGGGCTGATTGGACCAAAGGGGGCAGGGAGGTGGTTCCGA
The DNA here is from genome assembly GCF_002837175.3 of Physeter macrocephalus. Lineage (NCBI taxonomy): Eukaryota > Metazoa > Chordata > Mammalia > Artiodactyla > Physeteridae > Physeter > Physeter macrocephalus. The sequence continues at coordinate 4,893,135 of NC_041232.1, read as the reverse complement.
TGGGGCCTCAAGGGGCGGGGTCCGCAGCTGGGGCCACGGCGAGGCCAGAGGGTCAATCCCTCCTCCATAAATATGCATGGACGTCTGCAAACACAGGCCCACACCCAGGGGCTGCACGCTGACCCCCACCTGCCCACGGGTTCCTGCCCTCCCCTCCCAGCTTACAACCTTGGCACACACAGGTGTCCACACACACTCCCAACATGCGTTCATCTGCGTGTGGACTCGAAAACACATGTACACACCCTCGTGGATAACGGATACATACACAGGCATACTGCTCCCACGAACACCTGCCCCCTCACTCCACACGCACACATGCTCTGGGGCCTGGGAGAGCCCTGCACAAGTATTAGGTCTAACCTGGAGCTGTGTGAACTGACAAAACCTCACACCAGTCCCTACAGGAACCCAGCCACCTCTCTGTCCCCCACTGCCTCTGGGGCCTGGCTCCCTCTCTGCAGGCTGAGCGGTGGTGAGGGCTTGGGAAGGAGGCTCCACTGTTGGAGGCAAGGTCAGGTGCGAGGTATCAGCCACAGGGCAGGGAAGCCTGCCCCAGAGCTGTCCTCAGCTCCTGCCTGCCGGCCCTGCCCCATGACCTTGGTCAACGCCCTTCTCCCTCAGCCTCAGTTTCCCCACTTTGGAGCCTCTCCTGGCGCCAACACTGTGTGATTCTCTTCGAGGACACAGGCGCCTGGGGCAGACCTCCCCTCGCTGCCAGGTATCTGGTCCTCAGTTTCTGGCTCTCTGTTCATGGGGGGTGGGGGCCAGCCAAGGGGCTGGAAGGAAGGGCCCCACCCCCACCTTAATTTAATCCTGGTGGCTGCGGACTTGGTTTGTATGGGCGCTGGGGGGGCGAGTGATCCTCCTCAGGGAGAAAGGTGAGCCCGGGGCAAAGGGGAGAAGGAACCCCCGGCGGGCGAGGGGCGGCCGCACAGGGGACGGCGGCGGGAAGGGGCGGGCGGGGTGGGGTCGGGAGCGCGAAGGGGGCGGGCGGCGGGCGGGGGAGGCGGGGAGCGCAGCCAGCGCGGCACAGAGCGAGCGAGCGAGCAGGCGAGGCGGCGAGAACCGGAGCGGCGGGCCGGGCGGCCGCGCCGGCGAGCGGACCAGCGGGCGGCGAGCAGCGCGCAGCGCCGAGCGCGCGGGGCACCGAGGAGCGGGAGCGGCGGGCGCAGCGCGCAGCGGCCCGAGCGGAGAGGCCCGAGCGGCGCCGCCCCCGCGGCCCCTGCGGGGCCCCGGCCGGGAGCCCAACGAAGGAGGGGACGGCATGGACCGGCGGCCCGGGGCGCGGGGGCGCTAGGCCCCCGGAGGGGCGCCCCCCGCCTCGCCGCCACTGCCGCCGCCGGGCCGCCCTCCACAGCCGCGCGCCCTGCCCGCTCCAGCCGCCCCCGGGGCCGCCGCCGGCCCATGAGCCCCGACCTCAAAGTTTGCGGCGGGCGGGCGGGCGCGGATCCTCCAAGATGCCGTTCCACCCGGTGACGGCGGCGTTGATGTACCGGGGCATCTACACCGTGCCCAACCTGCTGTCGGAGCAGCGCCCCGTGGACATCCCTGAGGACGAGCTCGAGGGTGAGTGCCCCGCCGGGACCCCCGCCCGCCGGCCCTCCTACCTGTGCGCCCAGGTGAAGCGCGGTCTAGGGGCGCAGGGGCGGGGGGCTGTCTGCAGGTGCTGCCTGCCAGGTGGGCACTCCATTGAACGGCTGCGCGGGGAGGCAGGACGAGTTCGCACCCCTGGGCGCCGCGGTGGGGGTCGCCAAGGCGGAGGGGCGGCCCAGTCCCTGCCCGCGTGGTCCCCCGCGCTGCGGAAACTTGCCGGGCCCCGCAGCGGGGTCACGGGGCCGCGCAATCCGCGGTGACGGTGCGGCAACGCGGCGGGTTGGTTTGGGGGTCTGAGCTGTGCCCCCTCCGCCGGCCCGGCCAGAGCACCCGCATCTTGATCCCCTCCGCGGCGGCCGCCCGCGGCTCTGCGCTGGCATTGACATTCCGCTCGTGTCGCTTTTGAAATCCAGTCTGCTCGGGCAGCGAGAGAAGGGGAGAGGGCGACTGCCCTGCTCCTGCCGGCTCCCGGGCTGCCCGCAGCCCCTCTTGCGGCCGTAGCCCCTTCCCCACAGCCCTGCGGCGACCCCTAGCCTGGAGCGCCAGGAAGGCGGCCCGGGAGGTGGTGGCGACAACAAGTGGCCAGATTGGGAGGCTTGGTTGAGATAACCAAGCCTGGTAGGGAAAGGCAGAGAGGCCGGGACCTAAATCTGTCCCCCTGGAGTCCCTCCACCTCTGGACATGAATGGGGACCTTAGGAAGCAGGCTAGGCGAGATCAGAGCAGATGGCAGAGGCCAGGGTCCCTGGACAGAGGCTTCTGAGGAGCGATGAGACCCCTGGGGCCTGCGAGCTCTTTCCCTACTGGGCTGGGGACAGGTGCTCAGGTTTTCCCTCCTCCCAGACCTCCTGGGGTCCCATATGGAGTGGAGTGAGGGGCTCTGGGCTGATGGGAGTCTTGGCCCCCAGGGATCTGCTTGTCTGCTGTTGAGGGATGGGCTGCAATCACCCAGAAGCTGGGCCTCTCTTCACGTACCTTAGGTCCAGGGGTCTCTGCGATCTGGGACTCAACAGGGCCTTTGGGGGCTGCAGCTGAGGCACCAGTGCAGTCAGGGATGATGGTGGGAGCACAAGCCATGGAGAGAGATCCAGCCTCATCCCCCAACCCTGGAGGGAGCAGATCTTGGGGGAGTCAGACGGGATCAGGGGGAAGATCAACGGGAGAAGGCAGCTACCCCCACCCCACCCCACCCCCACCCCCGCACTGCACCACAGACTATGAGCCGCCTGCTTCTCACCAAGTCCCCCCAAAAGCCTCCAGAGTTTGGGAGAGCCATGGAAATGGAGCCTGATGTTTGAGGCGGGCAGGACAGATGGATGGGTGCTGCTACTGGGTCTCTGGCCTTGAATTCCAAAGCCCAAGTCCCTGCCCTGTCTGGGCTGAAGCCCAGGAACAAAAAGTCTCATCCAGGGCCTGGGAAAAGGAGGGAGTATGATGAGGGACAAGAGGGCAGGGGATGGGGCATAGGCTGTCTCTTCCCTAACACTGTCTTCTCCTGCCCTGGGCCACCGCAAACCTCTTACCACTTTCCCCTCCACAGACCCTCCTCCACACCTTCCTCCTGGCCACGCGGGCAGGGGTAAACATTGTCCCCCTACACCAGGCAGCTTTCCCCTCATTCCCTCCTCTTGCTCCCAGCACCCCACCATGACCCTGGCAGCCCTGCTATGGACCTCACTGGTCCCTCCTCTCCTGATCTCCCAGCCCTGGAGTACAGACCCCAAGGAAGGGGAGAAGCTGAGGAGGCTGGGGTGCAGGGGTGAGCAGGGCACAGGGCGGGCAGTGCAGGGGCAAAGAGGCCGCAGGCTCCCCTTGGACCGCATGGCGGACATGTTGGCAGGAGCCCAGGAACGTTAGTCACCAGCCACACCAAAATGCACTCCCTGCTCCTCTCCTGTCCACTTCTCCTGGGCCCTGTGAAGCAGAAGGACCTGGCACAGGGGGCATCTGAAGGACAGAGCCCTCCCTGGGGTGAGGGGGGGCGTCATGGAGCAAGCAGATGTCTGGTGGCCCCAGCCCATCTCCCGGCCTGCAGGCAGCCATGGATGAAGACAGGAAGTCCTCTGTGATCGGCCCTCTTGTTGGCTACAGGCACTCTGGAAGCCCTTCTCCTAGGAGACCAAGTCTCTGCAGGCCCCAGTGGGCCTTGAGTGCCAGGGCTGGGTGGGAAGGGTGACCATCCACGGCACAGATCCCCCCTCTGCCCCCTCCACCTCCCCAGTGCCTCGTCAGTGCTCCCACCCCAGGGTAGTGTGGGTAAGACCCAGGCTCTTTGCTGGGAGGATGCCCATCACTGGGGGAGCCACACGTGCCGAGGAGAGGGAGCCCGGCAGCTTGGGATGAAATGCTACACACAGTATGTGCCTGCCTGCAGAAATTCAGGGGCTGGTTAGTCCGAGGGGCGAGGAGGACTAGGAAGGGAGGTGGAGAGCACCGGCTTAAGGTGAGGGCTTCCTAGCCAAGCAGTGGTGGGTTCGAGTTCTCTGCTCCCTCAATTTATGGAGTGACCTTGGGCAATCAGTTGCCTCTCTTGCCTCGGTTTCTCCATCTGTAAAAGGGGGTTGACATTGCCCCTCCCCAGGGCTGCCAGTGACAGAGGATGTGATGGAAGTGCTCAGCACAGGGCCTGACATGCAGTGGGGACTCAGGGACCAGGATGCAGCAGCGGGGAGGCTGAGGGGTGGGGGTCGGGGAAGGCCCATGAGGAAGGAACACGGGGTATGCAGGGGGGCCAGGCCAGAAAGGCAGGCTGGGGGAGAGGGTGGGTGGAAACGGCCTTGAAGGTCTGACAGAGGCACCTGGGGACCCCTGGATGGCAGTTGGCAGGGTAGATGTGGCTAGGCAGGGCTGGTCTGGGTCCCCCAGCCTCCCTTGAGGCGGAGGTACAGGATCTCCCAGATTCTCCCTGAGATGCACACAGCAGAGCCCCCCTGGCCTGTGGCAGTGCTGAGGCTGACCCCAGTGGCATCGATGGGCTTGAGCACCTGAGGGTGGGGATTGGGGCAGCTGCAAGCCCTAGCCTGGCTGTCCCTCTGAGAGAGGAGAAGGAAGACAGATGGACAGGCAACCACCAGGACAGAGGTCTGGGCTTGGCACTTGACCTGCTCAGTCAGATGGTGGAGGCTGCAATGAGAGTGGCCAAACGGGGGCATTCGGGGTACGGGGGGGCAGAGGAGCCCCTTTTCCTGCCCTTCTTCTCTGCAAGCCCAGCAGCCGCCTCTGTCAGGCTGGAATCTCGGGGAGGCCAAACTGCTGGGGCGCGAGGCCAATGCCGCGGAGAGTGGCCGTCGCCGCAGAGGACAGACACTGCTCCCCTCAAAGTGACCTCCAGCCCACGCATCCCCTCTCTGGCCTCTGGCTCCCTGACAGTGCTGTCATCCCTTGGGGGCAGTTGGGGAGTCAGGCCCTGACACAGCTCCTCGGGACGGGGAGGGGATTGAGGGCGTCAGGCTGGAGGTGGCAGGTAGGGACCAGTGTCGGCCCGGAAACCCAGAGGCCCTGCCAGCCCTTGCCTGGGCCAGGCTTCCCCATGCCAAGGTGGAGCACGGCAGGCTTTCCCCGGCCTCGTGGGGAGCGAACAGAGCGAGGCTTTTGGGGAAACGTGCCCAGCTGGGATGTGCCGATGGCGGCGGCAGCAACAGGACACCCACCCCACTCTGGGAGCCCCCAGCAGAGTCCAGCCTTCAGAGATGGGGCAAGAGTCACGTTCCCATCTCACAGGCGAGGCTCTTGAGGTTCAGAGAGGGAGGTGCCTTGCCCAGGTCACTCGGCTGCTAAGTGGCAAAGCCAGACTCCAAGCCCGGGCCCCCAAGGCTTGGCACCAGCAAACAGGAAGCCCGGCCTGGTGCTTGAAGCTCCCCTAGTCCTCCCTCTCCTTCCGGCTCTGCCAGAACGTCTGGGATGTTCTGATTTATAGCATCCTGTTCTGAGCCAGGCCCAGCCCCAGCCAAGCACTTACATGCTTGATTTTCTTATTTAGTCATTTCCGCAGCCCCATTGTACAGGTGAGCAAACACCCACTCAAGGGCACCCTACCAGGATGTGGGAGAGCTGGGATCTGACCCTGAATCTGTGTGACTTAGTTCTGATTCTCTGGCCGAGAAGGTGATCCCTGAACTTGGCCTCAGAAATCAGCTGGTGCTGGGTCACAGCTCTGAGCAAGGGCGAGGACACAGAGTAAGACTGAGGTGTGAGCCAGGCGTGCCAGGGAGGAGTGGCTGAGGCGACACATGAATGAGGAGGTGGCGGTCTTTGGATTGATCTAGTGGTCTTGGAAGGTTAGTTCTGCCTGAGAAAGGGCTGCCCCTGGGCCTGTCGCCTGCCCACGGACGCCAAGATTCACCTGCCCTCCACTGTCTCCTGTGCGTTTTCTCAGGACTTTTAGAAGGAGATCAGGGGCTCCAACTGAAGCAGCCCTGGGCTCTGGGAGCCACACCTGGCCCCTGTCAGTGTGGGAGGGACAGCCTGGACCCCAATTCATTGCAGGGGAGGGAGCCAGCACCCACTGCAGCCCCACTGTGGGTCCAGGGTTTTGCCATCCCACCCTGAGCTCTCCCGACCAAGGACCCAGAAGGATGGGGTGCCTGTCTTGGGTTCCCCAAACCAGCCCCTGACCTGGGGGGGTCTGAGGATGGTTCCCCGACCCCTGACTTCGGCCTGATCCCCCCCCTCTGGGTGGCCCATGGAGTGAGGGGGTCCTTAGGGACTGCACAAGGGGACAAGCAGCATCCTCAGCCTCCCTTCCTGCTTCTTGCCTGCTTGGGGAGTAGAAAGCAAACGCTTGCCCTTACTAGGATCATTTGTAAACTAAGAGTAAATGGGCTCTGAGTGATGACCCCCACACCAAGTGGAGCATGAACTTCTGGTCAGCTCCTTTGTGTGTGTGCTCCAGATGGGTGGGTGGGCTCCCTGAATCAGTCATTCATTCACTTAACCACTTATTAGCAAATGGTTATGCTTGAATGACAGGCACTGTTCCAGGTAGCGGGGACACAGCGGTGAGCAAGACTGACCTGGCTCCTGCTCTCATGGCGTCTCATAGTTCACAATCTGGTGTGGTCAGGAAGGAATCCTTGGGGGAAGAGTGGGGTCTGTGGGAGCCCAGAGGAGGGCCAGAGTCAGCTGTGGGGGCAGGGAGGGCTCCAGGGAGATGATGCCATCCACGCTGGGAACCAGGGATGTATCAGAATTCACCATGGTGAGGGGAAGAGCATTCCAAGCAAAAGGAGCCTCATATTCAAAGGCCTGGAGGTGGAGCAGCCCTGGTGCCCACCATGACTGAAAGGGCCCCTAGGGCTGGAGTTCAGGACACCTGAGGTGGGCAGAGCCCGTGGCTGGGTCAGGAGGCCAACAGTGCCAGCCAGAAACCTAAGTGTGTGTGTGGAGGGCTGGGCAGAAGGTGTGCCTGGCTGCATGGCCAGTGCCTTCCTCTGAACCCAAAGACTCCCAGGTGATTGGAATTCCCTCAGCAGCCTCCGTAACTGCTGGGCCTCTGCTCACACACCTCTGGGGATGGGGAGCTCACTACCTCCTCCGTGGCCCTGGAAAATTCAGGTGGGAGTTGGCCTGGAGTTTCCAGAGTCCAGGGTTTACAGAAGCCCCTGGGCCTGGCCCAGATCTCCCTTCCCAGCTGCTCTCCTGGCCAAGGGGCCACTGGTTAGGAGATCAGGTTCTCAGGCCCTGCCTGGGATGGGTAAGGGGTGGTCCAGAGTCAGAGGGTCTGGGGGCCTAGGCAACTCAGGTGTGGCCCACTGACTCTGTCTTGGCCTGCATGTCATCTGGAACCTCCAGGCATTGGCTGTAGATGCCAGGTGGGAGGAGCCTGATGAACTTTGGGGCTTCAGCCCAAGCCACCTTGCTGTGTGGCTTGGGACACATGGCCACCCTCTCTGGGCTATAGTGGGTCCAGCGGAATCAGGGGATGACCCCAAGGTGCAGGATCCCACAGTCAGTTTCAGGGGCTCACAGACCCTCTAGGCCAGGCCTGGGCCAGACTAACTCCTGCCCTCACCAGAAACAGCCCTGACCCCACACTGGCCACCGAGCCTCTCTGGGCCTCATTTTCCAGGCGGGCAGTGTGGAGCATCTCGTCTGTCTCTCCTTCCAAATGCACGCTCGCATGCACACACGCACGCTTGCACGCGTGCGCATGAGCTCACGTCTGCCCACGAACTGAACAAGGACACCCCCGGGAGCTGGAGCAGAGAGGGTGGGAGTGGATTGAGATTGACTCCCCATCAACGAGAAATGTTCTGTAGGACCCTTCTTGGGCTGAGTAACAATGAAGGGACAGCAAACAGAGAAACAGAGGTGAAAAAGAGTGAACGGGGAGAGGTTAGGACCCTTCGACCCTCAACAGTTCCTGGATGTCCTTGGTAAAACCCTTTCATCCTTACACCATTACCGCCCATTTTACTGTGGGTAAGACTGAGGCTGGCCCAAGGTCACTCACGGGGTTGCTTGTTCCCAGGCTCCCAGCCCAGTGCCTTGCTCCCCACCCCTGAGTCACCCAGGTCCTCAGGCCTGTCTCCCCCTCCATACAATGGGTGTGGTGGGGGGGAGTGAGCCCCCCTCACCTGAGCTGGCCTGGGGCTGCTCCATCCATCCTCTGTCTTCCCCCAAACCCTGGGCTCCGTCTGGGAGGCTGTCTGCACTGAGCTGTCAGCCCATTAGCCTGGAGCCGCGGCTGCCTCACGTGGCCGCCATTAATGAGTGCTGGCCGGTGTTAAGGAACTGAGCCTGGGGAGGAAGTGCGATGGGGATGAAGGGTGAGGGGACGGAGCGGGGGGTGGGCAGGGAAGCCTTCGGCAGCTCACAGAAGACCGGCTGCCTAGCCCGGCGTCCTCCCCTGCACCGTGGGACCCGTGGTACCGGCCACACGGGGTCGTCGTGAGCACGCCTAGAGAGGCTGTGGGAGCCTGGCACGCGGAGCCGGAGACCCCCGGGGCGGTCTTGTCACTGCCGCGGGGCCTGGGCACCTTTGCTGCCTGCTTGGCCTGCCCTGAGCTCCAGGGAGGCAGCGCTGTAGCGGACTCTTGAGTCACCTGCCAATTGTCTCTGACCAGACCTTTGGGCTCTAGAGGGGAAGGGGGGGATTCTCCATCCCGGGCTCAGGCTGTGGCATCTGGGATCCTGGAGGTCTGGGGAGTGGGCTGTCGGGGACAGGAGTGAGGTCTTGACCTGCTCTGCTCCTCCCACAGAGATCCGAGAGGCCTTCAAAGTCTTCGACCGCGATGGCAATGGCTTCATCTCCAAGCAGGAGCTGGGCACGGCCATGCGCTCCCTGGGATACATGCCCAACGAGGTGGAGCTGGAGGTTATCATCCAGCGGCTGGACATGGACGGTGAGCCCTGCCCCCTGCCTGTTTCCTCACCCCTCACCTGGTGTTGTGGGGGGCAAGTCTGGGGCTTGAGCCACCAAGACTGAGCCCATGGGGGGCCTCTCACTCTCCCCACTCCCAGCCAGCCTTCCAAGCCCATGGATTGGGTTTGCAGCCAGGTCTGGCCCCATTTCTCAGCCTGGAGAATTGAGGCTAGAGAGAGTGTGACAGCCCCAGCCATACCCAAAGGCTGGAGATTCTGCCCCTCTCACTCTGTGTTCCAAGAAATTTTTAAAGTACAGGAAAGCAGAACGGATATACTAAATACCCCACTTCCCATCACCAAAAATAAAAAATCAATTTAGTTGTAAATATTTGCCACCTGGCATTTAATCAAGGAAAAACTCATAAGAACCAGTAATGCCCAGTGCCTTCCGCTCATCCTCCTCTGGCTGCCTTCCCCACCTCATCTCCACCCAGAGAGCAGGTGATGACCTGGGCAGGCGGTCCCCCATCCTGAGCTTCATTTCCTGTCTGTGTGGTGGGGAGGATGTCCGGCCCCACACCTGCTCCGGGACAGCAGCAGGGTGCTGGGAAGCCATGTAGGGTTCAGAGGGAAACGTGTCTCCCACATGCAAGGCCTGCTCAGGGCCCACCTGCTGCACGCCACCCCCACCCCCACCTTGTCAGGTGGGGTCTCAGCACACTCGGTGGCTTCAGAATCAGCCCAGAGACTGGCACATCAGGCTCTGAGGAGGGGACCTGCCTGATGTCCCATGGTGGCCCACGGTGCCCAGGTGCAGCCTCACCAGCTGACTGGAACTGTGCCCGCTCTAGGTGATGGCCAAGTGGACTTCGAGGAGTTTGTGACCCTCCTGGGACCCAAGCTCTCCACCTCAGGGATCCCAGAGAAATTCCACGGCACTGACTTCGACACCGTCTTCTGGAAGGTACTCCCTGGCTGATTGGGACCCAGGGCTGTGTGCACAGTGAAGGGCTGTACTGGGCCAGCGAAGGGTCGGGCCCACACCATAAAGGGGGGGATGACACCCCCAGGCTCTGTCCACTGGACGTCTTGTCTCCCAGCGGGCCATGGGGTTCCCTGGGGAGGCTGGTGTTGGTCGAGGACTCAGAGAATGGAGTGAGTGGTTCCCAGCCCTCCAGAATCTGGAGGCTTGTCGCTGGCTTGTATGGCTGCAGGTGCTGGGGGGGACCGTGGTGGTGCTGGTGGCCACAGCACTGTGTCTCCCCCCACCCAAGTGTGACATGCAAAAGCTGACCGTAGACGAGCTGAAGCGGCTGCTCCACGACACCTTCTGTGAGCACCTGTCCATGAAGGACATTGAGAACATCATCATGACGGAGGAGGAGAGCCACCTAGGCACGGCGGAGGAGTGCCCCGTGGACGTGGAGAGTGAGTGACCCACCCCGGGACCCCATGGGCGGGCCGAGTGCTCGGGCAGGGGAGGAACCAGGGGCTTGCAGAAGGGGGCTGGGGGCCTCCTTGCCTGCCCCAAACCTTGCGTCCCCGTGTGCCCCGCGGGACGAGCCCATGTGCAGAAGGGTAGGCGGCTCCTGAGTCCACCACTTGGCTGTCCCCTTCTCTCTCTGGCGTTCCCCGGCGGTGGGTGGCCACAGCCTGCTCCAACCAGCAGATCCGTCAGACGTGTGTGCGCAAGAGCCTGATCTGCGCCTTCGCCATCGCCTTCATCATCAGCGTCATGCTCATCGCAGCCAACCAGGTGCTGCGCAGCGGCATGAAATAGGCGCCACTTGGGTGCCCCGTGGGGCGCGCGGTGCGTGGGGCCCCCTCCACAACCAACGCCGCCCGCAGTCCTCTCCCTCCACCGACTCCCTGGGCCACCACCGCGTGTACTTCAGGGCCTGGGCGTCCAGCGGCACCACCCCACTCGCCCCACAGGCCTTGCATGGAGCTGTGGCCCAGCTGCAGAGGGCCTGGTGGTGGCTCTGAGGACGGCCCTGGCCCTGCCTGCACCCTGCCCGTGCCCCACCCTGGCCTGTATGTAGCACTAACTTTTCCCGCTGTGCACGGGCTCCTGGGAAATTAAGGAGGAATTTATACAGGGCCCAGTAGCTGTAGGTCCCTCGGGCAGGAGGAGGCATTGTGTGCCCAGGGCCACATAGCCAACCCAACCCTGGTCCCTCAGGTCTGCCCAGGGCCATGGAGGGGAGTGCAGGGGACAGAAAGCCTCCTCCTGGAGGGCAACACAAGGCTGGGGTCTCCTGGGCCCTTCTCCCTGGCATGGCCTGAGGAAGCCCCCGGCCTTCTGCTGAGTCCCTTCCTCTGACCTTGCTTAGACTCAAACCCAGCCCTCCTCCAAACACCCACTAGGGCTAGAGAATCAGCCCATTTCAAAGATGAGGACCCTGAGGCTCAGAGGGCTCCCAGATTTGGCCTCAGTTCCCCCATCAATGGTGATTTTTAGGCAGGGCAGCTCACGGAAGATGGAGCATCTGAGGTGGCCCAGCTGCCACCTCACCCATTGGGCCCCCCACCAGAGGCCCAGTGACCTGAGGGCCACATCGCCCACCAGCACCCCAGCACAGTGGAGTGCAGTGGAGGCAGGAAGCAGAGCTGGGACCCAGAGGCTGCGAATCCCCTGAGCAGCCTATGTGGTCTCCCTACCGACTGGGGGGCTCCTCCAGGGCAGAAGCCACCCCTGGTGTCAGTGCCAGGAAGCTCAGCCAGGCCACTCTCCCAAGCTCAGGGCCCGTCCTCCTGGGTCGCCTGCTTCTCCACACCATCCAGGCTGGAGACCCAGCTCCCATCCCTGCCCGAGCTGTGCCATCTCACGGTCGGGCACCAGCTCAGCACGGGCTGATGTGGGGGCCAGGACGGCAGACTGAGTCCTCAGCTCCCCTCCCCAGATCTGGGGCTACTGCTCGCCTGGGCGAGTCACAGCCATGCTGGCCGCCCCCTGCCCGGCTGTGCTGAGCCTCTGCCGGCCCCCAAGGGAGAAGGGCAGCAAGCACCGGTCACCGTGGAGAGGACCTCACTCACTCCAGCCCTGCCCATCATCTGACCCAGGGCCAGAGCACAGAGCTGAGGACGCCAGGCAAGGGGCAAGAGCAGCCACACAACGGTGGTGACAGACTTTCTTTATAAACATCTGGAAGGAAGTCTTCTCAAGATGTCCCGTTGGGGTGGGAGTGGTGGAGCTGCCTAGCTCAGAGCCAGGACCAGGGCTGCACCTGGTTGGGGAGGACGCTTAGGCCTCAGAGAGGCCAGGCCAGGCCCAGTCTTTAGTTTCAGATGCTCCATGGGGTGCAGCAGGAGGGGGCCTGGGTGTCCCCTGTACAAGCCCTTATCTTGATTGTGGCTGATTGGAGGGCTGACTAGGCAGGGATAAGGGACTCAGCCCCACTGGACGCTGGGCTGCAGGGGCCAGCCCCCAGGCGGGGGTGCCCGCAGGGATGGAGGAAGCTCCTGGACTGGTGGCCAGCCCACTGGGTACTGGAAGACGGTGGCTCTGACGGGTTCAGCCCTAGAGGGAAAGAGAAGAACAGAGAATTAGTGTGGAGCACAGCCCAAGCCCAGGCGGGGGCACCCCCCTCCAGCTCACCCTCCCCTGGAAGGCAGAGTCTCAGAAACACGCAGACCCTTTGAGCCAGCCACCTCACCTCTAGGATTGAGCCCAAGGAAATAGGGGGGCTGTGGGCAGAGACTGAGCTATAAGAAATGGAAATAACCTAAGTGTCCACCTGTGGGGGACTGATTAAATATATATGCACGTCCACAGCAGAGAATGCTATGCAGCCTGTGTGAGAATTAAGGCAAACTTATATGCACTGACGAGGAAAGGTGTCATGATGTACTACTGTGTGAGTAGGGAGAAAAAGCAGCTTATAAAATAATGTATATAGCATGATACTATTTTTGTTTAAAGATATATAGCATATATAAATGCATAAAAAAAAAACCTGGAAGACACAGCAAAATGTTAACAGTGGTTCTATCTGAGTGGTGCAATTATGGGTGATTTTTTTCTACTTCTTTATACTTTTCAAGAAAGTTTTTCAAGCACGCAAGCCTTTGAAATGAGAAAAAAATATTGTCTAAAATTTTTTTAAAAGCCTCATTTCTCATGCTACTCACTCCCCTTCCCCTTAAGGTCCACCGCCCCCGGAGCCACCTCCTAAGGCCTGGGGCCCATCTGAAGCACCCACCCTGTGTGCTCCGCCCGGGCTGGCCCTGTCCTAAGGGAGCCGCTGAGGCGCAAAGGCAGCCTCCCCACCAACTGCTCCACATTCCCATCCTTCTGGACTCGACCCCCCACTCAGACTGCCACTCCGGGGCTGCTCTGCCCCTCAGGCTACTTTGCACTCACTTGGGAGCTCACGTCGCCCCTGTAGGACTGGAGCTCTCCAAGGGGGAAAGACCAGGGGATGGGGTGGCATCCATCTGCTCCCGCAGTGCCCAGAGCTGGGCCTGGCACAGGGAACCACCCAGTGAATGTTTGCTGATGACAAACAGCCAGGCTGAGCGCTATTACTGCCTGGACACTACTCTGGGCCAGACATCATGGCCAAGAGGAAACTCAAGAATCCTTACTGAACCCCATTTTATGGATGAGGCAACTGAGGTGCATGGAATCAGTCACGGGCCCAAGCGACAACAGTCTAGAATCGGGGGTGAGAGGCCAGAATGCCACCTACACGTGGGCCCCAGATGTTGGCCCCTCATGCTTCTGCCCCCAGCCCAGCCCAGCCCAGCCCACCCCCAGGCCCCACTTTCAGTGAAGGTGAGGCCCTGGCAGGCTCAGGGACCCAGTGGCCAGGCCTCTGCAGGACGGGAGTGTCCCAGGCCCACTAAGAGAGGTTTGAAGGCTCGACCAGCCACCCCTCCTGGGCCTGACCTGCTGTCAGACCCAGAGCAAGGGCTTCAGGCAGCCCCGGTGCAGCCTCTGGGGCCTCCCGTGGCACAAGGACAGGGGAATCCCTGCTCGGCTGCCTGCTGCCCACTGGAAAGCACAGAAAGCGGCTCCCAGCATGATTTATGGTGCCGGGGAGATTTTATAAACTCCACCAGGCGCAGAGAAGGGTGGGAATGGAGGAGGCTCCGCAGTTGCTGGAAGGGAGAGCCCCGGCTGCCAGCCAAGCCCCGGCTCCCCGTGGGGCTGGGGTGTCCACAGTTCTCCTCAGAGAGGGTGTGATCCATCGGGGATCCCCTTCTTGTGAGCCTCAGGCCCTTCCTCTAGGACACGGGGCAGACTCCCAGGCAGCTGAGGCCTCCCGCCAGGAGAGGGGGGAATTCCCCGGGCCTCAGACATGCGGGCCCCGAGGCCTTGGAGCACACCCCTCCAGCCTGCACGGAGCAGATGGGGACACAGGTGCGCAGGACTGTGCTCGTGGCTTCTCTCTTGGCCTGTCTGCCCCGTCACAGGGACAGGGCAGCTCTCTTTCACCTGTCCCCAGCCATGGTCCTAATTAGGAGAGAGTCTTAGGGAGGCACCTGGGCCAGAACAGTAGCACCAGCCCTGAGAGGGGTGCAAAGGGGAAGATTAAGACGGATAAAGTCACAATCTGAAGAGCCAACAGTGGAAAGCAGGGGCGAGCACTGGCCTCGCAGGGATTGGCCTGCTCACCTGAGGCTGGCCCCTCCCTCCCCCTACTGTCTGCTCCCAGCAGGTGCCTCAGGGTCAGTCTGCTGGGGCACGGGGGTGGGACAATGCACCAGGCTGGGGCCCCATCGAGCCTCCATCTCCCCTTTACAAGGACGGTTAGCCCGGCTCACCTTGAGGGCTCCACTCAGCCTGTGAGGTCAGAGCCCTCGGGTCTGGGTGGCCCCAGGTGGGCCAGGCAGCCATCTCTGCCCTGTGTCCTGGGGGGAGGACACAGACACCCAGAGAGGAAGAGGGGCCACCAGACTCATCCCCACGAGGCGCCCACGGCACTAATACTCAGGAATAGTCCTCCAGGCCGGGACCCTGCTCCCCCAAATGCTCTCTCATGCAGCCAACATGTCCTGGGTCTGCGCCAGGCTGATGACAGTGTGAGCTCAGGGCCGTGAGGGGGAGGCCCGGGGGTGGAAGGGGAGAAAGGGGAGATATCTCAGCTAAAGCCTGAAGGATGAGTCTGACTTTGCCAGGCAGACGTGGGAGGGGGGCAGTTCCAGGCAGAGGAAATAGTGTGCACAAGGTGCCCCCAAATCAGAAACACCCACCACACCTAACCAGCTGCCAAGCATCCGGCGGGATTGACAAAGAGGCCAGATGGGAGAGGTGAGAAGGTGACCCTCAAGGGCCGTGGAGGCGGCAGGGAAGTTCTCCGGGGCCCTGCAAGCTGGCCTGCGGAGTCTGGGTCCCCCCGACGGGGAGGAAGCCCAGGAGGGTTTCAGCAGGGCTGGGGCCAGGGAATGTTCTAGAAGCTGGTTGGGCCTGTTGTGTGGAGGATGGACTGGAGGAGCAGAGGCAGGTAGGAGACCAGGAGGGGATGCCGTGACGTCTAGGAGAGCCAGGGTGGGTGAAGGGCAGAGAGGGCACTGTTGCCACAGGGCTGCCTTGATGGTAGGAGACTCAGGGAACAGAGAGAGGCAGCCTCCTGGCTGCAATCCACCTCCCCGACCCTGCGGAGTGGGGGCCAGGGAATATTCTAGAAGCTGGTTGGGCCTGTTGTGTGGAGGATGGACTGGAGGAGCAGAGACAGGTAGGAGACCAGGAGGGGATGCCGTGACGTCTAGGAGAGCCAGGGTGGGTGAGGGGCAGAGAGGGCACTGTTGCCACAGGGCTGCCTTGATGGTAGGAGACTCAGGGAACAGAGAGAGGCAGCCTCCTGGCTGCAATCCACCTCCCCGACCCTGCGGAGTGGGGGCCAGGGACGCAAGGGCAGAGCCCAAAGCCTGTGGGCCGCAGGGTGTGGGTATCATTTTTCATGAGACCAACCTGAGGGGAGAGGGCTGAGGAAGACCGAGGCTGTGATGGCAAAAGCAATGATAAATGGTCACCTCCCTGCTAACAACCTCCTTTTCTCAAGGCTGGACTGGCCTGCTCTGCCCAGAGAGTAATTCATTTTGGCTCCAAGCCCTCAGGAGGCAGGTGGACAGGTGCAAAGGCACAGAGAACAAGTGGAAAAGCAGGTCCCCTGGAAGGGGCCAGGTTGGGTGGTCAGTGGGAGAGGAGCCCGGGGGATAGGGTTCAGCCTAGGGTGGTCCCCAGCGGCAAGCTCTATTCCAGAAACAGTCACTGCCATCCCAGCAGCCGGCTACTGCCACTACCACTGCAGACTTCCAGCTGCAGTGGCCAACCACTGCACTGGCCCTTGGCCAGCCCTAGACCTGGTAACAGAAGTGGCCCAAGGTCCAAAGTCAGAGCAGGGACCTAAGCTCTCTCTCAAGTGACAGCTGAGTGCTGCTAAGGGTAGCAGGTGTGTGACCAAGGCAGTCACAACCTCCTGGAGGGGAAGAGATTCCTCAGCTACAAACCGGGGGCACCAATCCCCCTAAAGGCCGGGGCTGAGTGCCGGGCACACCACGGCACCAACACACCTGATTATCATGTGGTCACCACTCTTCCTGCAACTCTGGGCCCATCATTCAGCCTCAGTTTCTCCATCTTGTCCCCTAGCCCTCTGAGTCTCATGGTCACAGGCACGCTGCCTTAGAGAGCACAGGGACACATCTGTCCCTAGGAAGGGACTTCAGGGCACCCATCTCTACCCATCCCCACACCCCCTCAGCCCAGCCACAGGGTCTCCCTGAGCCCTCGGCACAAGCCCAGGTGGTGCCCAGGCCTCTGGGGCTCACTCCCAGCAGAGGAACCACGGTGGCGGAGCGGGGAGGCAGCTGGGTCCAGGGAGCGGGGGAGCAGGGAAGCCCCCAGAGTTCTCTGAGTGGCCTCAGCTCCAAGCCTGGGGTGCAGGACATGGGTCCCTGGACCAGTTCCGAGGGAGGTGCCCACACTACCAAGATCACAACCACTTCTGACAGGACCAGAGGGAAGGGACATCACACTCCAACACAGGAGTTATGACTGTACTATATATTTTCAAGGTCGGGGGACAAACTGGGCACATTTAAAAACAAAGTTAATTTTAAAACAGCTTAACAAGCTCTCCTCACTAAGGCACGGAGAAGGCAAGAAGCTTGGCCCTCATCTCCTGGCAGAGCCTCAAGGGAAGGCCTCACCCCACAGACTGTCCCAGCCAGCCTGCTGTCCCATGAGGCCACCGGGTCCCAGTGCAGGATGGGAAAGGAGGCAGCCCGGCACGGGGTGACTTTACCAAGTCAGGCAGCTCACAGGCACATCCTTTAGCCCTTTTCCTCCCTTCTCTCTCTTTCAATACCTGGTAGAAGACCCCAGGAGCCCTGGCTTTGGTCTTGGCGGTGACCTTGAAGAGGAGAACCTGGGACGGCACGCAGCACACACCTGTGGGCTCCTGACCCAGGGTGCTCCCCATACAAGGGGTAAAGGGCACCCTGTCCACTTCTGAGCATCCTGAGTGCTGGGCCCAGGCAGTAGCTGGGCCAGCCCCACCCCAGCCCCCTCCTCAAGGAGGCAATGGGACAATGACAAAGAGCCTGTCACACGCCTGTGCAATCCCAGCTGTGCCTGCTCCGAGCTGTGTGCCCTTGGACAAGTCACATCATCCCATAAGCCTCACTTCCCCTTCTGCAGGGTCGGAGCAACCATGCCTATCTGGCAGGGCCTAGAGGGGACAGTGTGGTGATTGACTTTCTGGGGCCTCAGTAACCACAGTCAGGCCTCTCCCTCTGGCAATGGACTTGGTGATGTGGAGTCAAGCTGGCTTGGCCACCTGCCCCCTTCAGCCACTGCAGACTCCACTAAGGCAGGGGGATGAGGCCTAGGCACAGGAACCTTCAGGCAAGTGCCCTTCAGCCTCTGGCCAGGGCCTGGGGACCCAAGAGCCCCCAGTGTGGCCCTCCCCGAGGAGTCCTTTGGGGGCGCCCGTGTCTGGTCCCTGGGCAGTTCATGGAGACAAGGGCAAGCTGGCTGGGGTCTTGCTCCTGGAGGGCATGAGAGAAGGGGACCCATGGGGCCTGTACCTGCTGCTTGGGGCCGAGCTCAGCCGCTGGGCTCTCTTCTCCAGCCAGTCCTCCACGTGGACCTCAGGGAGCTCAGTGACGTCTAGTGGCCACTCCCTGGCCCACCTCTCCTCTGTGGGGATAGAGAGACAGGCAACTGAGGGGCATACTCACCCCCATCTGAACCCCACACTCTCACAAAGCAGCTGGAACCTTCCAGAGGCAGGGGGGCGGGCACAGGCTGGGAGGCCAGGAGCAGGGCCTCTGGCCTGTCCCCATCCTGCAGCCACCTCCCCAGGTAGCCCCTCTGGGCCTCACTCTGCTTCCCCATGAAGTGAAGACAAAACACTGGCTGCCTCCCAAGTTTTTTGGAGTTGGACACAGGACAGTTGAGAGCCTGGTCCTCAGAAGGGGTCCAGACCTGGGGTCAGGGAGGCAGCGTGGGCTGCAGAACAGGGCAAAGCCTGCGCTCTCCCACCATGGGCCAACGGCTCTGAGAGACCATGGCTGGAAGAGCTGGAGATACAGCTGCCACCAGGACTCGCTGGCCTGGCCCATAAGGCCTCACTTCCGCCCTGGGAAAGCTCCTAGAAACCTGTGTTTGTGGCAGGGCTGCGGCTACACTGTCATCAGATCCCCAGGGCAGGGCACTGCCCACAAGGTCTGACTGGTCGGAGGGGAGTGAGGCCTATTGGTGGATGAGGGCGAAGGCCAGGCCACCCCAGATGCTCGCTGGTTGCCCGAGGCCACATGGACAGAGGAGCCACACTGGACAGGGGCTCACGTGAGGCTCAGTTTCTCCATCCATTCAATGAGGGGCTGCATGCGAAGATCGATAAAGACCATCTAAGTGGGAATTTCCTTATCTCTAATTGGAGCAGTAGGAAGTGAATTTCCTAAAGGCAGACATGCCAGTTTCCAGAGGGAAGCTAACTTGCCCTTCCCTGTAGTCCCCAGGCCTGAGCATCCTGAGGGCAGGGAAGGTGCTCTCTTTATCCCCTTGTCCCCAGAGCGCAGTGGGGGATCTGCCAGGGGCCGAATTGGGGCTCCAAACACGTTGCCTGATTGAGGAAGGGCGGGTGGGTGTACATGAATGAATGCCAGGCTAGCAGGGCCCAGGTGGGGCTGAGGCACACCCTCGGGACTCCAGGACAGGAAGCCATGCGTGTCACTTTAAACCCAGCCAGGCACATGGATGGGGGCTCCCTGGCTCCTTCCCCACTCATGCCTGGGGTGGTTTGAAGGCAGTTCCTGATGCCCTGGATAGCCCTCAGCCTACCCCACATGGCAGCCACCAAAGAGGGGGAAGGGGGGAGACACAGGGGCAGCATTCCCCTACATCCCCCCAGCACCCACCCCTGCCCAGCCCAGGGTCCCAGTGAAACGCACCCTCCACCTGCATACTCAGCTCCTGCAGGTCTCGCTCTGACATGTGGGAAAATCTGCAGTTGGAGCCAAAGTCGCACTGGCCTGCAACGGGAGGAGAGAGTCACTTGCTGCCCAGGATGGACTCCTACCATTGAGCTGAGGGGCAGCCTGATGAGGGGCCACCAGAGTTTTAGGGGCAGGGTGTTAGGGACTAAGGAGTAGCAAGTCCAGCCCTGAGGAATAAGCTGGACTCTCTCTGGCCCAGCCATAAGAGCAGCCGGCGTGGCCTGTCTGGTCCACTAGGCCCTGCTCACAGCCCTTCCCTGGCCGGGGACCAAAGTCCACTGAAGCCTTTCATGATTGGGTTCCATAAGCCTCTGCAGGCTTGTCTCCTGTTACCTCCCCTTGCCCTGGCCCGCAGCCCCGACTAACTATGGGTGGGTCCCTGAGAGGGTTCTGCTTCCTCACGCCCTCCCCTTGGTGCCCCCTGCCCATGGCGGGGTGGGGGGGCGAGGGCACAAGTAGCTGGACTGTGCCCCAGAAAGGCTTTAATGGCAGCTTTGTCAAGGAGGTACCAAAGTCCAGGTTGGCTTTCCAAATCTCAACTGGGGAGACCAAAATGTTTCTCAAAATAACAGGAGACTAGGGGGAGGAGGGATAAATTGGGAGATTGGGACTGACATATCCACACTACTATATATAAAATAGATAACTAATAAAAACCTGCTGTATAGCACAGGGAACTCTACTCAAAAATAGATAACTAATAAAAACCTGCTGTATAGCACAGGGAACTCTACTCAATACTCTTTAATGGCCTATATGGGAAAAGAATCTAAAAAAAAAAAGAGTGGATATATGTATATGTGTAACTGATTCACTTTGCTGTACACCTGGACTAACACAACACTGTAAATCAACTACATTCCAATAAAAATTAAAAAAAAAAAATAGGGCTTCCCTGGTGGTGCAGTGGTTAAGAATCCACCTGCCAATGCAGGGGACATGGGTTCAAGCCCTGGTCCGGGAAGATCCCACATACTGCAGAGCAACTAATCCCGTGCGCCACAACTACTGAGCCCGTGTGCCACAACTACTGAAGCCCACGTGCCTACAGCCCGTGCTCCGCAACAAGAGAAGCCACCGCAATGAGAAGCCTGTGCACCACAGTGAAAGAGTAGCCCCTGCTCGCCGCAACTAGAGAAAGCCCGCGCACAGCAACAAAGACCCAAAGCAGCCAAAAATAAATAAATAAATTAATTAAAAAATAATAATAATAATAGGAGACTAGAGGTGTCCTAAGACAGCCTTGCCTACCAGCAGTGTGTTCACATCAAGGTGCAGCCTATGGGGAATGGCAGCCCCTGATTCACAGGCCTGGTGCCCATTCTAGGGGCAGCACGGTCTCCTGAGGGGAGCACGGCCATTCACCCCGCTCTTCTAGGCCAACAGCAGTACCTCTCCCTGGTGCTAAGCTCCCTTTTACACCATGTTAATCATTATGGTTTTCCTCTTTGCCTTGGCTGCTAGGAAACTCAAGGCCAAACCCTTAGAGTACACAGGACCTCAAGGCAAGCATGGTAGAGACTAAGCATTCTCCTGGCCTTGTCTTATTCTTCCTACCCTTATTTTCATCTGCCTTTGGCTCCTTCACTTACTGAGGTTTTTTTCTCTTTGAACTATATGCATCTTTATTAGCTGCGTACTGAGCAGTGAAATCAACACCCAGAGTCCTTTGTTCTAACCCTGAAGCTTCTCAGCATTGTCAGGCCTGTTCCTGTCTCCAGCCCTGCCTGCTGGGAGGGAGGGCACAGTGGAGGTCAGGCTCCCAGGCTAACTTAATCAGCCAGTCTATTACACCCATTAGTATCTCCTGGATTTACTTGCAATCTCCCAGCCCTTGCTGGTTCTGGGTAAGCTGATAAAATCACATTCTAGGTCTGAACAGCTGAGGACCAAGCCCTGGATGTCATAAGGCACAACCCCTGGGAAGGCCCCTGTTGACTGTGTCAAGTCAGCTGACGCACCAAGGCCACAAAGCGGGCTCAGGCGGGAGGGTGGGGGGAGGCTGTGCAGAAGTCCAAGAAGACCAGACAGGGCATGCTGGTCCCTAGGGGGACCTGAACGGAGTAGAACACTTTACCTGTCAGTAGAAACTTCCTGCAGGGCCGCTTGTTCTGCTCATCCAGCAAGATGGCAGCTGCATCTGCGAGAAGAGAGGATCTGGGTTCCGACTTTAGCTGCACACAGGCACTTCCTACCACCGAGATCAGGGAAGGAAAGAGGTCCTCATCCACGGAGGAGGGTAAGAGGGGATGCCCACAGGCAGGGGTGCTGGGCAGAGTGATCTGAGCTTCAGGTGACCTCAGCCCCACCCACCCCACCCAGACCCAGCCAAAGGCCAGGACCAGGTTTGAGGTCAGAGACTCTCAACTTTGCACAGTGGATCATACTGGGAGGTTTTTTTTTGTTTTTTTTTTTTTAAGTCCTGGTACCAGAAGAAGACCTCTCTGTACTGTCTTTGCAACTTCCTGAGACTCTCTAATTATTTCAAAATAAAAACCTAAAAAGCCCACCAGTAAACCCCAGGGCCCAGGCATCGCTCCATGGCCAAGGCTGTACCCCACCTCCCTCTGTTCCCCTCTCACACTAGCCACCGGCCTCAACAGGACTTCCCGGCAATCCTTCTGGATATGAACCTTAACCCCGGTTTCCTCCGATTTTTCCTACTTTTATTTTCATCATATAGGTACAGTTTAAATCTTGTATGCTCCTTGGTGGGCAAGGAATCAATCAGTCAAAATCTGTATGTGAGTGAGACAAGTGAGGAAGGTGCCCTGACTCAGAGGCCCTCATGTCACCCTGGAGGAAGGAGAGGCCAGGTCTGGGCTGTGCACTTTCCCTGTCCATCTGCTGCCTTTTCTAGAGGCCGCTGGGGTAAAGGAAAGACCATGGGCTACTGAGTCCAGGTACACAGGACCACATCCTCCAAATGTCACCATGACCTCCACCTCAGAAGTCTAATGGCTGTTGGAAGCCTTATCCCACCTGACTTGACTTCTATGCTTCATTTCATGGTGTTAGCCATTCCTTTTCACTGGATTCCAAAGTCACCGAGTCAAAATAGTTCCCCTGGTGTTTCTGACCTTCACTCTAAGAGCCCCCTGGGTTCTCTGCTCTTCTTTGTTTAGACTTTCTATTACACTTCCTTGTTTCTTTCCTAAATTTATTTGGAAATCAAACACATCTCTACTGGTTACTCCAAGATGGAGACCTCACCACTAAATTCCTACTTAGCCCTCAAATCAGACTTCCCAGCTGGGGCAGGTACCAAGCATTTCCAATTGAATACTCTCCAGGCCACGTCCAAATGAAGTGAAGGGTTAGGTGGGCTCCCCATTAACGAGCCCTGACTGGTAGGTGAGCTCTCTCCAAGTCTCAGTTTCCCCATACGTAAAATGGGAGGAAAATTCTCACCTGGTAGGGCTGCTGTCAACATTTAATAAGATAACGGATGGAGAGAGCACTGGGCAGAGGAGGTCCCACGTTAGAATTGTGGGAAAGTGGGGCTGGGAATGGCTTCAGCACCACGGTTCCTGGGTGATGCTAACGTGCAGCCAGGGCTGAGAGCCTCTGAAGTGGATGCTCAATAAACGGGAGCAGTTCTTACTCCATTTCCTACTCAAAAACCCACCATTTACATGAACATACCCATTTTGCAGACGGAAAAACTGAGGTTCACACAGGGAAAGGGGGCACACACGATAGGAAGTGGCAGTGCCAGGTTTGAACCCTGGCCTGTGCGTCTCAAGCCCCCACCCTTTCCTGTGTGGTTGCTGATTTCCTGGTGGCTGGTGAGTAGCTGACTCTGAGGGGGGCTCCTCACTTCCTCAGGGCTGGGCTCCTGGTGTCGAGAGTTAGCTATCAGAGGACTCACTCCCGGGGCGGCCTGCAGGAGCGTGGGTGGGGCCAGCAGCGTGGGGAGGGGGTCAGCACTGGACTTGTCAGACTCAGCCCACCCAGCTGGTGCCAGAGGCTTTCCCTTGGGAGGAGGGCTGGTGGAGGGCGTGTGGACATTGCCCAGAGCCCAACTGGGGTAGGACAGCTAAACTGGAAATGGGGCTGAGTCTGAGTCTCAGACAAGGGGCCCTGGTGGGGTGACTCAGTATGGGAGAAGAGTTCCAGGCTGCCCAGCATCTGGCTGGTGGTTCTCAACTCCAGCCACACGGCGAATCACTAGGCAGCTTTTAAAGTATACACAGCCCAAGCCCATCTTTCTCAGGTTCTGTTGTAATTCATCTAAGGGGAGGGCATGAGAATTGTTAAAAGCTCCTTAGTGATTCTGAAGTGCACCCAGGATTGAGAACCTCCAGCTGCAGGCCCTGCTCCTCCGCCTGGCGTTCAAGGCTCCTCATGATCTGACCTCATTGGTCCTTCTCGCTTCAGCTCCCCAAATTAACAGCTGCCCTGCTGCCCTGGGTTTGTTTGCTTGTTCATTGAGATATTCATCTAACAAACATTTACTGAGCACGTCCTGTGTGCCAGGTGCCGCGCCAGGATGAGGATTTAGTGGAGAACAAGTCAGACCTGGTCCTTCCTTCCACTCCAATTGTCACACTAATCCATGTAGATATAAACGGGGTAAACAGTCAGCACGCAGCCAAATGACCCGACCTGGCCCAGGGGTTGGAGAGGACGTCCCAGAGGACTGTCTGGGGTGGGGAGGACAGTGGCTGGGGTGGCTCCTCAAAGAGCCCAGACCAGCATTGTCGCTGGCCTGCAGCGTTTCCCTGTCTGATGATAAGAAAGACTGGAGAACAGCGCTCCGTCAGCCCGGCCGCTAGGCCGGCAGTACCCACCTCGGAACATGTCGTACCAGAGCTTCTTGGCCTTGAGGTGCTGCAGCCCGTTCAGGTGCTTCTTGCGGTTGTGGAGGTTGTCCTGGAAGGAGCGGTCGCAGTAGTCGCAGAAGTAACGCTTCCCCATGGTCACCCCTGCCGGGTGCTGCCGCTGCCTGGGAAGTCGCAGGGCGCTGGGTCAGAGCGCAGAGGAAATGCCACCACCCTGCCTGAGCACACCCGGGGCCCAGGCCTGCGCCACGTCAGGAAGGCTCTACTTACCCACACCAGCTCGTATGAACTCCGCAACAGCCCATGAGGGGCTACCCAGGCAAATGCTTATGGCTTGAGAGGCTTGAGACCCCTCATTCCAGAGGGGTCTTTTAACAGTTCTGACGCCCAGGTCAGTTAAAGCAGAAACACAGTGGGTGAGGCCTGGGCATCAGCATGTTTTAATGCGCCCCCAGGGAATTCTTGTCTGCAGCCAGGCTGGAGAACCACCACCTCACCCACTCTGGACAGCCCCCACCACCACCCCTGACGTCCCACCTCCTGTTCCTCCACGCTGGCCGCAGCTCCCCTCTCTACTCCTCACACGCGCCAGGCACACGCCCACCTCCCGCTGTTTGCACCTGCTGTTCCCTCTGCCGGGATGCTCCCCGCACCCCCCCCCCCCCCCCCCCCATACCTCACCCACTCTGGACAGCCCCCACCACCACCCCTGACGTCCCACCTCCTGTTCCTCCACGCTGGCCGCAGCTCCCCTCTCTACTCCTCACACGCGCCAGGCACACGCCCACCTCCCGCTGTTTGCACCTGCTGTTCCCTCTGCCGGGATGCCCCCCGCACCCCCCCCCCCCCGCACCCGCATACCTGCCCAGCTTGCTCACTTGACTCCTTCGATCTTTGCTCAAATACTACCTTCTCAGTAATCTCCCATGACCACTTTATTTAAAATTGCAGAACCCTCCACTTAGCTTTCCCCATTCCCTGCTTCACTTTTATCATCTTTGAAGTAATAAGTTACTTGTTATGTTTATTATATTTTTCTTTCCTCAACAGGAATATAAATCCATGTGGGCTGGGATATTTTTGTGTTTTGTTGTTGTTGTTGTTGTTGTTTTTAGGACACTCACACTTTATTATTCTACATAAAATTTACAAAGCCCCAGCCCCCAAAGTGGTGCACGGTACAGAGTAGGCAACCAAATATTTGCTATTCAACAATGAGTTAACTCCCATTTTCCTTATGGGACAACTGGGGTTCAGAGAGAGGAAGCGATCTGCCCAAGGTCACACAGCTGGTAAGCAGAAGGCAAACCCAGGTGCCCTAAAATCCCACTGCTGGTGTCCTCTCTTCCACAGCCAGCTTTAAGGCTTAGAGAAGCCAGAGGGCTCAGGCAGAAATGCACACAGCTTCCCAAGGAGATCAGCTAAACACTTAGGTGGCAATCACAGAGGGAAATGAGAACGTTTCAGGGTCTTCAGACACTTAAGACCCTCAATCCTGGTGACCACAGCTGCCACTCCTGACCCAGGAGATCTGAAGCCATGACTCAAGGCCAGCCCTTGAGTCGCCATTTGGTGTCACAAGACCAGAGGACAAATGGGTCCACTCAGGGCCACCAGGTGGGATCTACAAAGGCTGAGCCCAGAATAGCCTCTCACCTTTCAGGTCCTATAGTCTGACCCCTCATTTCCCAGAGCAGGTTCCTGAGGCCAAGAGGAGGAAGAAAAGTGACTTCCCCAAGGTCACGAGGTAGCAGCCCAGGCCAGCGGCAAAAGCCCCAGACTCTCAGAATCTGGCAAATAAAGTTAAAGCTGAGACCTGACCCACAGGGCAGATAGATGGGGGAATACATGTTGGGAAGAAGAGAATGGGGAAAGACACAGAGACAAACAAGCCCCTGGACAGTCCAGGAAGCCAGGCGAGGGATGGAGAAAGCCGCTCCTGCGGCAGAGACAGCAGGAGCTGTTAAGTCAAGGGCTGTAATGGGATCAGGAACAGTCATTCAAAATGAAAACGTATAAAACCTCTCTTCTCCCATTACTGCTGAGAAACCGCATCCCAGACACGCGGACTTGATATATTAAATTTGGCAGCTCTAATACACCCCATCTTGCCAATAAACTTATAGGAATTGGACTGAAATTGTAAGAGATGAACGTTTAACGGCCGAGTGCTTAACTAAGCCATTCACGAAGGCTGAAGCTCAGAGGAGCCGCTGGCTCTGGAGCATAAAGGGGAGGGGAGGGGAGGGGAGGGGAGGGGATAGGAATTGGACTGAAATTGTAAGAGATGAACGTTTAACGGCCGAGTGCTTAACTAAGCCATTCACGAAGGCTGAAGCTCAGAGGAGCCGCTGGCTCTGGAGCATAAAGGGGAGGGGAGGGGAGGGGAGGGGAGGGGAGGGGAGGGGAGGGGAGGGGAGGGGAGGGGAGGGGTGTTCCTCCAGGAGACTGATAAGGAACAGTGGCTCGGTGGCAGACTTAGCTGGGCAAAACCACACAGGGCACTGGGAAGCCAGCTGTGTGACCTTGGACCTCTCCAGGCCTCTACTTTCACTGTAGGAATATGGGGCGGTGGGTCCAACGGGTTGGCTGATTGCTTAGGGAGCAGCACACAGAAGTTTGAATCCAAATGAATTATTAATAAAAAAGTAACAGCAATACAAATGACACTAATAATGTCTGGCATTGAGCAAGTGTACAATAAATGTTATGTAATATTTGATGCACTAAGCACCTACTATGTGCCAGCACTGGGCTAAAAGCTTTATAATGCATCATCTCACTTAATCCTCAGGACAACCTGTGAGGTTTCAGATGAGGGCACTGAGGCTCCAAGAAGTGAAGTGACTTAGCCAAGATCATGCTGCTAGAAAGCAGCCGAGCTGGGCTTAGAACACAGGCAGGATGGCTCTAGAGCCCACACTCCTAATCACTTATGAAAGTCGCCTCCCAACAAATCATTCTGATGACAGCTTTCCTTTACTCACTACACCCCCAGGACCACGTGGCCCCTTCAAACCCCAAGAGGTATGTATTACAACCTCATTTACGATTGAGGAAACTGAGGCCCAGAGAGGTACTGTGAGGTGCCCCAGATCACACATCCAGGAAGGGCAAAGCAGGTCTCCCACCAAACCACCAGGAAATGAAGATCACATGCCCCTCTCCCAACCTACCCAGCAACACTGATTCAAATGATGAGCCCCTCAGGGCTGGGCTGTGTGTGTCTGTGTGAGCGTGTGTATTCGTGTTTTCCCCTCTCTCACATGCACAAACCACGGGGGGCACACCAGCCTCAGCTGAGGGCCATTATGGCAGCACTGTCCACCCATGCCTCACTCTGGCCACCCCTCATCTGGCACAGGGGAAGTGCTCAGCCATCCGGGAAGGGCCAATGGACCTTGCGTCTAGTCCCAGCTCTGCCAGGTGAGGATGTGGCTCTGTCACTTGCCCTCTCTAGGCCTCGGTTTCCCCACATGTGAAGTGGGAGGCAGGCAGCTAGACCAGGTGATCTCTAAGGGCACACACACACACGTGTGTCACTTAGCACAGAGCCTGGCCCACAGGAGGCCCTCCAGAAACGTTGGCCGTCATCACCATCATTATTATTGCCTCCAAAAGCCTGTATTTCAGAAAACTGGGACTCAGAACAAGGAACAGGATATTAGTGCCCAAGTGACCTCTGTGGTCAGCTGCTCCATATTACAGATGAGGCAAGGGAGGGCAGGAAAGGGGAACTGAGTTGTCCAAAGCACACAGCACAAGGCAGGGGTGGGACTGAACCTCAGCCCCTTTGGGAGGCTAAGACCTCTGCCCGCACAGCAGCTCTGCAGAGCCCCCAAGGCCCGGGAACGGTGTCAAGGGAGCAGAGCGGCTTTAGAGGGGCCAGCATTTCCTGCCTCCTTCACAGGCCTGACCCCATGGAGGCAGAGGCCCTGTCCCTGGTTAGGAGCTGGCCTCCAGCAAGGTGACCTCACCCAGGCATCGCCCAGGTGTGAAGTTCTAGAGCTCCTGACCCAACTCCCTCCCATTCCAGTGCCCTGGCACACATCAGCAAAAGATGCGGCTGCAGAATCCTCTGGACAGATACAGCACCGGGCCAGACACACAACTTGGCAAGCAGAGTGTATTTCACTCTGCCTCACCTTGCAGCCAGGCGTCCTTGCACAAGGCACAACCTGCACCACCGCACTTGGCAGCCTGAGTGGGAGGTCAGGGAAAGGGGAATGGGGACAGCCGGACGTCTCTACGGCATCCAGACACCAGCATGAGGTGCTGACTAAGCTGGCCTTCTCTGCCATGATTCATCCTCGTCCTCTGAGGCTGGTGCGCTCTGCAGTGTGTGAGCAAGGTCCTGTCTGGAACACAGGACCATCCGGCCCCACTCCCTCACCAGGAACACAGACAGTGCCACCCACCCACTCCCAGAGACCAGGTCCACGGTGGCGACAGCATCTGCTGGCTCCCTGGAGCTTCGCCAGGTGACAGGGTGGCTCCTCATGGGCACGGGGCAGAGGGCAAGGCTAGTGGGACCACCCTCTGAGGTCACACAGGCCTGGGTTCAAATTCTAGCTCCACCACTAGAAAGTTATTTCATCTCCCGGAGTCTGTCCTTAGCTATAAAACAGGGACCCCGCCACTGCTGTGAATTTACCACCACAGAGAATGGAGGCCGTTACTGCTGTTGCCATCATCCCCTGGGAGGCTCACTCCCTCTTACCCCCAGCACGTCCTGACCACTTGATTTAAAATTGCAGCCAAAGTCACAGCAGCAAACACGTCTGCCCCCTCACCACCTGCTCTGTTTTCCATAGCTCGTCTCACACACTGATTTACTGTCACAAGAGCTGCCTCCCCACTAGAATACAGGCTCCACGAGGGCAGAGAGTTCTGTCTGTCTGTCCAACTGCACCACCCGGAACAGAGCATCAAACGCAGAACTGCTGGTGGAATAAGCGAGGGAGCCACCCGTGGAGCCCAAGGCCTCCCGCCCTTTGCTCACCGACCCTCTTCTCCACAAGCTTGAATCTGGGGACACGGACAGGGATGAGAAGAGAGACATGTAAGGCCCCCGAAAAGCAGGTCTCTGCCACCTCCGCCCTCCCTGCAGGGCTTCTGTCTCCAGCAGGGCCCCCACTATCGACTTAGACCACACCCGGTGAGCCCATGGCACCTGACTGCAGGCCTCCAGGCTCAAGGAAAAGATGACCAACGAGTTGAGACACTGTGGGGTGGAAGAAGGAAGAAAGGAGAATCAGATTTGACTCCTGTGTGCTAGGCATTCTCTTATTTAACCCTCACAGACCCTAGCAGTAGATATCAAGGCATCCATTTCGCAGATGAGGAAACAGGTTCAGAAACATTCACTCCTATTTTGCTCAAAGCCACGACTGGGAGAGACACTGATAAGGAAGATTTCTCATCAACCTGAGTGCTGCGGGTGGGCCAGTGGTGCTGAGGGCCCCCGTGCACCTCCTGTGGAGCCCTCACCAGGCGTGCCAAGGCACACCGGAGCCAGCATTCACACTGGGGCCTGGCTGACCCGGGACCCATTCTCTCCCCACCCCACCGCTCCACCGTGAGGCTGGCTCAAGGCAGACATCTGTGCTTCACTGATATTCTTGGTTGCTTTCATCACGTGCGTCTCA
The DNA here is from genome assembly GCF_002837175.3 of Physeter macrocephalus. Classification (NCBI taxonomy): domain Eukaryota; kingdom Metazoa; phylum Chordata; class Mammalia; order Artiodactyla; family Physeteridae; genus Physeter; species Physeter macrocephalus. Next base: position 4,863,354 of record NC_041232.1, on the reverse strand, counting down.
GGTACAGAGATGGCTTTGGCACAAGGCTAAAATAAGCCAACAGCTCAGCCGTGGCCAGGGGCTGGGATGCATGCTGTAATTATCCAGGACTTGTGCTCACCACATGCTGCCCTCGAGCTTACCTGTCATTTCTTCTAATTATGGCACCACCAGACCCCAGGTGAACAGCAAACCTCAGCCAGAGGACAGCTTTACTGCACGCCCACTAGGAGCATGGCAATGTCCCAGCGCCACATATGCCCGCCGTCTGGAGTCGGCGGCATCGGACCCGGCCCATGCAGGTGGCCTGCAGACTGCCTGCTCAGGACCCAGCTCCAACAGAAGTGTCAAGAAGATCCAGATGTCTCCCCTGATAGGAGCCCTGATATGTTAAGGGTCTCCCTCAGATGCCCCAGGGTTTTGTAGCAACCATGCAGCTTTCTCATCCTGACCTCGTTCACGTGTTCACTTCTTGAAGTAAAGTGTATCATCCACTCTCAGCAATATAAGGCAGTGGGGACTCCACCCACAGCGATTTCTTAACTCAGCAGGTCTGGGACAGGGGTAGGGTCTAAGGAGGCCCTGATGCAGAGTCCACAGACCATACTTGGAGAAATGCTGGTCTAAGGGGGGAGATGACGGACTGAGGAACAGAGAAGGAGGGAGTTTGCCTGAAGTCACACAGGCCACACAAGACAGTCCTTACTGTAGCCACCCATCCAGGCCTGAATCTCAACCCTGCCACTAGCGGGCTGTGATACTCTCGTCAAACTACCTACCCATGAGCCTCATCCGGAAGTCGGGGGTAATAATACTTTTCACAAGAGTACTGTGAGGATTGAGTCAAGCATGCTAGGTGCTTGGCAGAGTGTCTGGCAAGCCAGTGCTGCTCAATGCACATCTGTGGACATGGCAGCCAGCCTCTCTGGCACCCAATGACCCCACCTAATGGTGTCTGAACTTTGTGTCTCCCGTTCCAAAGCGTATCAGGGTTGGTCTCTGTGACTAAGAGAAGAGAGCAGAGGGATGGTATGTCACCCCCAAGATCAGGTTATAAGACAACACGGCTTCCATCCTGGTGTCTCCCTTTCTCTGATCACTTGTTCTGGGGGGAAGCCAGCTACCATACTGTGAGCAGCCTGGTAGGGAGGCCCACATGGCAAGGAACTGAGACCTCCTGCTAACAGCCAAGTGAGTGAGCTTGGAAGCAGACCCTCCAGCCCCAGTCAAGCCTTCAGAGGAGGGCAGTCCTGGCTGACAGCTTGACTGCAACCTTGTGGGAGACTCTGAGCCAGAACCACCCAGCTACACCACTCCCAAATTCCCGACTATCGGAAACCGTATCAGATAATGTTTGTTGTGGTAAGCCACTAAGTTCCAGGGTAATTTGTTATGCAGCAACAGCTAAATAATACAGTGAAATAAATGAATGGAGAAACTAAATCACTTTACAATTTGTGATGGCCACAGGTACAAAGTGCCCCACAACCCAAAACTCTCCTGAGTCAAGTCAAATGAGGGCCCCCCTCCCACTCGCATATGCACAACCCTAAAGGTTCCACGGTACCCTTTTCAGTCATTCATTCACCAGCCAAACACACTGAGCACTTTCTCTCTGCCAGACTGGGGTTCACGCTTCATGACACAGAGTCCATGCTCTCACGAGAACGTGAGCTGAGCATGTGCTGGGGATGGGTGGCCGACAGATGTGCCCCCAGTAACAGTCATAGGTAACAAGCTCTGTGCCGGGGGTCCCAAGGAGGGGCACCTGCATCCAACAGGGACTTCCTCCAAGGAAATGATCAGAGATCATCTCAAAGATCTAGGTACCAAGGTGAGCACAGCAATGTAGCTTGTCCTGAAACCAAACTCCAAATGTCCAAGAGTAAAAAGAGCTGACAGTTATCCATTGCTCACCACATGCCAGGCAGACCGCTCAGGGTCCTGTGTAGAGTGGGGGAAGGGGTTCAATGATGATGCACAAAGCCTACCATCATCATTTTACCCTAAAAATAACTTTGGGTAGAGGGAGCCCACAACTGGCAAGGAGCAAGAGTAGGGTGTGAGCCAACCTATTCAACGGTGCCATTAAAAATCAAGTCAAAGTACTACATCAACTATACTTCAGTTAAAGAAAAATCAGTCAAAGGGAACAATTCCCTACAAGGATAAAATGTTCATCCCATATTATAAATGAAAAATGACTCATTGTCACAACAGTATGTACAACATGATACCACTTTTTTAAGGAGAAAGAACCTCCCGCCTCAACACACACATATACACACAGACACACATACAAAGACTGGAGAAGACACAAAATATTTACTGTAGTTGTGTCTAGAGAATAAAATTACGATGTGTGGGATTTTTTTTTTTTTCATTTTGTGTTTTTCTGTTTTTCTAAGTTTCTACTTTTGGCGTGTATAGTTTTAAAATTTTCCCAAAAAATTCCCTTCAAAAAAGTGGGAAATTTGTCAGGCAGGGATAAACCCTATTCCTTCTTCCTTAGGAGGCTTCCATGGATGGTTCCAGTGACCTGGTTCACCTGGATGAACCGGCCAGGGGTGGTGTTGAAAGGGATCTAGCGTAAACATTTCCCTCACTCCAGGCTGATGGTTGATAGGACAAGCCCTGATTCCAAGTGGACCTGGCCCAGTGAAGGTCAGCTCAACCCAAATCTGGGCTCCAGGAGCTTCAGGATGGAGAGAGTTTCTCACCAGATAGTTAAAGGTCCCAAGAGGCCAGAGTTTCCAAATAGGAAAGGCAAAAATAGTGTGAAAGAGGCTCTTGAACCATATACTCTGACTCATATAAACACCTCTGCCTTTCCCTTCTCCCCCCACCACCAAGTCTGGGCTCCAAACACCATGTGACTCTCTGTTACCACTGCCCAAGTCAGGTCTCACCCCTTCACATCTGGACCAGCCTCCTTAGTTCAGCCCACCTTTGGCAGCATCAGATCAACCCTCTCAGAACAACTCCTCAAAATTTTCTATTGCTCCTGGTGAGGAGCTTATTAAAAATGAAGTCTCCTGAATCAGATCCTCAGGAATTCTGACTCAGCAGATCTGGAGAGGGGCTCAGAAATGTGCATTTTAACCAGGGACTCTAGCCACCCCCAGTAGGTACCCCCAAGAAATAAAAGCCTGGAGAATTGAGCTTCCACTGTTCATTGACCTCTTCATCCCCTGCATCCCAAAGGCAGCCTTCGCTGAAGGCAGTCACTCTGGGTAGACACAGCCCGCAAATCTGTGTTCCACTCAGAAACTGGTCGGACTATGAACCACTTCAGTAAGCTGAAATGGTAACCCCTACTTGATGAGAACGCTAAGCACAATTTGTTAGAGTGGATAAAAGTGTTTTCTTACTGGCTAAGCATCCTGTCACACTCCAGGAAAGCTTAAAATTGAAAACAGAGGTAGTAGACTAAATCAATTATTGTACTAATAATCCTGTCCTAAGTTTATTAATAATCAGTGTCTACCTGGTGCTTAAAAGTATCACATTGAGGGCTTCCCTGGTGGCGCAGTGGTTGAGAGTCTGCCTGCCGATGCAGGGGACACGGGTTCGTGCTCCAGTCTGGGAAGATCCCACATGCCGCGGAGCGGCTGGGCCCATGAGCCATGGCCGCTGAGCCTGAGCGTCTGGAGCCTGTGCTCTGCAACGGGAGAGGCCACAACAGTGAGAGGCCCTCGTACCACAGAAAAAAAAAAAAAAAAAAAGTATCACATTGAAAAGAATTTGACATATTGAGTATATAACAGAAAAACACTGTGATTCCAGTTTAAAATATAAAAGTTAAAATATGTAGTTAGGTAATTGATAAAGTATCTGTCAGTAATTGACATGAGACTTGTGATTCTAAGTTAAGGGGTTAGCAATGGTTGGAAACACTGGCTGCACATTAAAATCACTGGGGTACTATAAAAGCTACTAAAGGTGCCCGCCATATCCTAATTTCTTGTCAGAGATGGAGCCTGTATTTTTTGAATCCCCCGACTGAGAACAAGTGACAAAAAAGAATTTGAATAAGTTTGTTAAAAGTATTAAAATTTATTACATTTATAAGGTTAATTTTATTAGATTTTCTAGTAACTGTTTAAGTATTCTGGGGAAATTATGCTTGTTAGATTATATATCTGAAGTACTAAGTGGAATTAAATGTGTAAGGGAATGTAACTGAGTTGAAGATAGGGCTGAATGTTTAAAGGAATTTAGTTTGTTCAAGTTGAGTTCAAACATTAATCAAAGGGAAAGTTAAGGTCATTTTTCTAGATTTATATATAGAATAATAATTTCTAAGTTGAAATCGATGGCCTAAAGAAAATTAGATTTTTTAAAAATTGTTGCTCCAAAATGAGAATTAACTAAAAAGGCCAAAAAATAAAACAAGCCCCACTTTAACTCCCTGTGATCTTCCCTACCCATTTCACCTAAAATTATTCCTCCCTCCTCTGAACTTCTCATCTGGGAAGTTGTCAGCAAGATATAAGTATTCTTTCCCAGAAGCTTCACAACTTGCTGCCCGAAAGGGCTACCAGGACGCTTTGCAAATAGAAAATAACCGCATAGTGGATACAGAGCATTTCACGTTTTTCCTCCCAGTTCCCAAACGAGGCATTACTGTTGCTTTTACAAGTCAGAGGCAGATCCAGGTCTCGAATCCAGTCCCTGGTTTTCAATGCCACACTTACGCCAATGACTTTTATCTCTGGCTCAGGCTTGTCCTCTGAACTCCAGATCCAAATCCTAATTAGCCTCTGGACCTCTCCATTTGATGCCTAAGGGGCAGCTCAAACTTAATGTGGCCAAACAGAACTTAAGACCATCCTGTTGATTTTAAGTTGCTGAGGTCAAAACTTTGATGCCGTTCTTTTTTTTTTTTTTTTGCGGTACGCGGGCCTCTCACTGCTGTTGTGGCCTCTCGCGTTGCGGAGCACAGGCTCAGCGGCCATGGCTCATGGGCCCAGCCGCTCCGCGGCACGTGGGATCTTCCCGGACCGGGGCACGAACCCGCATCCCCTGCATCGGCAGGCGGACTCTCAACCACTGCGCCACCAGGGAAGCCCTGATGCCATTCTTGAGTCCACTTTCCTGTACGCCCTACATGCATCTGTCAGTTTGTTCTGTTTGTCCCACCTCCAAAAATACATCCCAAATCTGATCACTACTCTAAACCACACCCTAATCTAAATTACTACCCTGCCTCAATTGACCCACCACAGCAACTTCCCCTCTTCAGTCTGTTCCTAGTGCAGTTAGAAAAAAATAAGACTCTTTACCACGGGTTACAAGGCCAGATATGAGCTGACCTGAGCCTACTTCATAGTCCACTCTACTTTTTCCCCCCTCAAACACCCCAGGATAGAGCAGCCTCAAGGACTTTGCACCAACGTTTTCCTGTTTGAACGGCTACTATTCACTCACGTCTAGGGTTAAGTGTTGCCCTGGGGCCCACCTTGTCTAAAATATTACCACCCCCACCCCCTCCCCTTTCTTCAGCTCTGCAAAGCATTACTTGTCATTACTGCACCTTCCCATCTACCCATACACAGTAGAATGGGTGCTCCATGAAGGCAGGGACTTGTTCACCGCTGGGTCCGCAGCGCAAGGCCCAGAGGCACTTAGAAAACATGTGCTGGACGGCCCTAGTCCTCCAAAATCCTTGCTATTTCTATTCCCAAGAAGGAATGAGTGGATCTAGGTCTCCTGCCTTCCAAGCCAGGATTGTCAGCTGAGAAACCCAGGGATGAGGGGAACATGAAGCATGGGCAGAATCGCCACTTCCCCTGAGGCTGGGCAGAGGGATTCAGCCCCCAGGACCCGACTGGTTGCCACAGGCTCCAACTCTAGCCCTGGACTTGGGGCTGCCAGAGGAGACAGGATGGGGGACAAGCCTGGGACCGGGCACCCAGGCCTCGCCCCCCTATCCACTCCGCATTCCGTTTAATAGTGTGGCCCGCCGCGGGGCTCGCGGACTTAGATGGAAGAGCCCAAGCCCTCCCGTGGGGGTAAGGACACTCGCCCTCGACGTCCCGCCAAAGAAGGTACCTGGCTCCGCGGGGCCCAACGGCTCTGAGCTCCTCCTCCTGCGCCCTCACGCCACGAACTGCTTGCTGGGATTCGTAGTCCTTCCTTGTGTATCGGTCCACCCTTCCCAGAAACCTTTGCGAATCAAAGCTGAGACCGCGCAGAAGTGGAGGAAGCGCGAGGCCTTCTGGGTGTTATAGTTTAAAATATTCAATCAGCAAGGAATGATTGAGGAGAAAAATTCGGTAATACTAACTATTACTAAGTATTTGGGCTGCCGTGATCTGGATTTTAGGAGATCTGAATCACGCACAAGCCATCAGTTACTTCCATAGTTCAAAACGACGAGCGCTGAGATCCAGAAGAACTACAAATCCCATAAAGCGTTACAAGTTGAGGACCTTTGGAGAGAAAGCTCGGTCGCGGCATGCGCAGTGGCGCTAGTTCGGCAGCGGACAAACATGGCGGGCCCGACGTTGACTGCGAGGTTGTACTCCCTGCTGTTCCGCAGGACCTCTACCTTTGCCCTCACCATAGCCGTGGGCGCCCTGTTCTTCGAGCGCGCCTTCGATCAAGGCGCGGACGCGATCTACGAACACATCAACGAAGGGGTGAGGGCCTGGGCCGTCCCTGACCTTGGGCCCCTCTGAGGGTTGACAGTGAGAGTGGAGGTGGGGCGGGATTCAGTCTACCTTTACGAGGAGCGGGGGTATCCCTGGGTGTCTTCTGTCTGCAGACTGCCGTCTGTCCGCTCCGCCTGGTGTGAATCTTAAAACGTTAAATGGGGTCAATAGATCCCGCTTTGCAGGGGTTTTAAGTATTGCTGTCTCCCGCCCCATACACACACTTGTCCATTTGCAGAAGCGAAGACTAACCTATTGAGAGCAAAGGACTTGTTAGGGCCACATCACCAGGGAGTTAGAGGCAAGTCAGGGCTAGACCCGGGACCCCCTATCTCGTCTGAAGGTTTCAAGGGCAGATTTGAGCGGGCGACGGTCGTGAAAAGAACAACTCTTTAGATACCGTGGCTGGCCTTTTCAGATAGCACTTTTCAGTTCCAAAGTCTTTCCATGCTGTCAGCGGTGGTATTAATAATGCTTAAGAGTAGGGTGGGTATGAAATCAGAGAGCCCTGGATGGGAATACTGGGCCTTATCAATTAATAACTGTGACATTAAGGTGGGCGAGTTTCTTAACCTGTCTGAGCTTCACTTTTATCTGTGGAATAGAAATGATAATAATAGTAACTATCTCAGGGAATTATTGTGAGGATTATATGAGATGCAGGCAAGGTGCCACCGTACCTGGTAGGTGGTACTCTCAAAAAATGGCATTTGTTACATTCCTCATGAGAAAGTGGAAGCATAAGATAGAGAATAACAACACTTTTTAGACTCACTGTGTTCCAGGCACTGTGCTGGATGCCTTGCCTGCTTTCTATCGTTAAATTGTGGCTCATACTGGGGAAGGTCTTGGACAAATAAGGCCTGTGCCACCACTCACTCTGTTTTTAACTTGAAGCTGTCTGGCCCTACAGCCCAGGCAGACTCTGTACACTGATGTACTGCCTGTGGCCAGGGCAATTTTCTGCCCTTACGAAAGTGCTGCTACTGTTCATCTTCAAGCAGTTCCTCTGGCCGTTTCCAATGTTTGGGGAAGGCATCTCAGGATGTTGTCATAACCCACCCATCTTTGGTGCTTTTAGGAATGAGCATACAGCTAGTTCCTGACCCAAGGATCATAGGTCTGAGGAAATTTTAAAAATGGCTCAGGGCTTCCCTGGTGGCGCAGTGGTTGAGAGTCTGCCTGCCGATGAAGGGGATGCGGGTTCGTGCCTCGGTCCGGGAAGATCCCACATGCTGTGGAGCGGCTAGGCCCGTGAGCCATGGCCGCTGAGCCTGCACGTCCGTAGCCTGTGCTCCGCAACGGGAGAGGCCACAACAGTGAGAGACCCGCGTACTGCAAAAAAAAAAAAAAAAAGGCTCAATGTGAAGTATTTGGGGACCATGCACTTAGGACCTCTTGAGTAATACCTGGGAGTTGAAGAAATGAGAGATTTTCCAGCCTCTGTTCCTTAATAATTGTGTGCTCTGGGGGTAGGTCCCTCAATCTCTCTACCTGTTTCCTGTAAAGTGAGATCATGCCTTCCCACTTATTTCACACACTGATTGAGAGCATCAGAGCATTCTGTAAATGTTAGGAATGTACATCAAGCCTAGTACTGCTTCCAGTTTGCCCACTGCAAACTGTCAGGGTGTGGTACATGTTTCTGTCAGGTTTGTTTTAGAGACCAGGGCAGTGGGAGGAGTTATAAAATGTGAGAGGCAAAACTAAGTTTGTGGTTCTTGTCTTTAAAATGCAGAAGCTATGGAAACACATCAAGCACAAGTATGAGAACAAGGCGTAGTTCCTCGGAGGCCCCAATCCAGGCCAGAAGGACCAGGTCTACCCACCAGCTGTTTGCCCAGAGTCAGGGCCTCAGCTTGAAGATGAAGCTCATGTCACTCTACAGGGGCCACCTTTAGCTGTTGGCAGGAGATGACGTCACCTGACAGACTCTTTAACTTCTGCTCTGTTTGAAGTATGTTTAGTCAGAGTCATCAACAAATAAATGTAAATTGTCCTTGAGACCTGCTTCTGCATCGGGTGCTTTTTAACTACCTGATCTTCACTTAACAGTTATTTGACACCACTTCAAAGTCCTCTGCAAACATCTGAAGGGCAGATTCCATTATTTTGGGTTTCCCATTAACTTCCAAAGAAGAATTCTAGTTTTCAAACCATGAGCTAGAGTTGGTGATGTTATCTTCAGCTTTGGCTTCTAAACCAATAACTCCATTCTTAAGTCAGGCAGAGGATAGCTAACTGGCTTGGCCCTAGGGAAGCTCTGTGGATCCAGCAGGGGAACAAACCATGGCCTGAGGGTTTAGTCTCCATTCTGCCTTTAACTTGTTGAGTATCTTTGGGTAAGCTGGCGTACCTCTGTGGGTCACCGCTCATCTTCTGATGGCTATAAGGGACATTGGAAATCATGCAGCATGGCTGGGAGCAGCCATGGAGAGCACTGGGATGTGCCGAACAGGAGTAGAGCAGTTCTGTTTGGTAACTGGCCTGGGAAGATGAGTGACTCACCTGTCTGCCATATTTCACCTGGAGCTTGGCATGATTGGGCCAGAGCTGGATCAACCACCAGCAACTAATGGGGAAGAGTCAGGTCGGGAAACACAGAGATGGGAGAGAACCTAGGAATTGCCCAGTTTGCCCTACCTGAGGCATATCTTAATGAAGATGAAGTCAAGCCCTCGAGAAATCATGACCTGCCAAAGGTAGTACAGCTCTGGGGGCCAGATCAAGACCTGAACCAAAGTAGAGGTTCATTCTAAGACTGATTCTAAGAATGATTTCAGCATTAATAGAGGAACACTCTGGGGGTTGAAGATTGCCACTTACTTTACACTGTTCCCAACGATTTGAGGGCAGTGTGCTGGTGAAAAACAATAAAGCAGGGAGCATTCTTGAAGAGTTATTCTACATTATTCTTGAGCACCTGATGACGAGCTCAGGGCAGCAGAGTTAGAATGAGCTTAGTTGATCACTTGTCTCGGGGCACATTCAGCCCAAGCAGCAAGTGTATTCCTAAGCCATTCTACATTAAGATGCCCCTTTATTGGACTTCCCTGGTGGTCCAGTGGTTAAGGCTTTGTGTTCCCACTGCAGGGGGTGCAGGTTTGATCCCTGGTCAGGGAAGATCCTGCATGCAGTGCGGCCCAGCCAAAAAAAAAAAAAAAGCCCCATTATTTGTCATCAGCATTTCTGGGCTGTTGAGGTTGTGTGTGTGTGTGTGTGTGTGTGTGTGTGTGTGTGTGTGTGTGTGTGTGTGTGTGTGTGT
>NC_041232.1:4852680-4853444 GCF_002837175.3 Physeter macrocephalus | reverse complement strand
GGGGTGTGGAGGTGGTGTGTGTGTGTGTGTGTGTGTGTGTGTGTGTGTGTGTGTGTGTGTGTGTGTGTGTGTGTGTGTGTGTGTGTATTTCCTTTCAATAAGAGCCAAACATTAAAATAATAAGCCCTGTTTTACTTATTTTAGGGAATTGAATATTTTCCACCCAGAACCTCAGAATGTGACCTTATTTGGAAATTCTGACCTTATTTGGAACTAGGGTCTTTGCAGATGTAATTAGTTAAATTAAGATGAGTAATAGGTAATAGGTTGTAATAATAGTAATAGTAATAGGTTGGGGTGGGCCCTAAATCCAATGACTGGTGTCCTTTTAAGAAGGCCATGTGAAGACAGCAACAGAGATTGGAGTTGAGCTTTCACAGGCCAAGGAATGCCAGAGGTTGCCAGCAACCACCAGAAGCAAGGAAAGGGACAAGGAAGGATTCTTCCCTAAAAACCAGAGGGGGAATTCCCTGGCGGTCCAGTGGTTACGACTCCGCACTTCCACTGCAGGGGGCACGGATTCAATCTCTGGGTAGGGGAACTAAGATCCCGTATGCTGCATGGCGCAGCCAAAAGAAATGATATGGAAAATTGGAACAGAGGCACTACTGGAAAGTGTGAAGTGGTACCATTTCCTGGAGGATATTTGTACATATGTATTAAGATCCTTAATATACCTACCCTTGATCCAATAAATTCCACTTCCAGCAACTTTTCCTAAAAAAAAAAAAAAAAAAAATAAAGGTCCACAAGAGATGTTCATC
>NC_041232.1:4847822-4849820 GCF_002837175.3 Physeter macrocephalus | reverse complement strand
GGTGTGTGTGTGTGTGTGTGTGTGTGTGTGTGTGTGTGTGTGTGTGTGTGTGTGTGTGTGTGTGTGTGTGTGTGTATTTCCTTTCAATAAGAGCCAAACATTAAAATAATAAGCCCTGTTTTACTTATTTTAGGGAATTGAATATTTTCCACCCAGAACCTCAGAATGTGACCTTATTTGGAAATTCTGACCTTATTTGGAACTAGGGTCTTTGCAGATGTAATTAGTTAAATTAAGATGAGTAATAGGTAATAGGTTGTAATAATAGTAATAGTAATAGGTTGGGGTGGGCCCTAAATCCAATGACTGGTGTCCTTTTAAGAAGGCCATGTGAAGACAGCAACAGAGATTGGAGTTGAGCTTTCACAGGCCAAGGAATGCCAGAGGTTGCCAGCAACCACCAGAAGCAAGGAAAGGGACAAGGAAGGATTCTTCCCTAAAAACCAGAGGGGGAATTCCCTGGCGGTCCAGTGGTTACGACTCCGCACTTCCACTGCAGGGGGCACGGATTCAATCTCTGGGTAGGGGAACTAAGATCCCGTATGCTGCATGGCGCAGCCAAAAGAAATGATATGGAAAATTGGAACAGAGGCACTACTGGAAAGTGTGAAGTGGTACCATTTCCTGGAGGATATTTGTACATATGTATTAAGATCCTTAATATACCTACCCTTGATCCAATAAATTCCACTTCCAGCAACTTTTCCTAAAAAAAAAAAAAAAAAAAATGAAGGTCCACAAGAGATGTTCATCATGTTGTTTATAATGGGCGGGGGGGGGGCGGGGGGATGAAATATCCAAAATAGGAATTACTATTGAGGTGAAATATGCGGTCATTTAAAACCAAGTTTTAACTGGGAGACAATATCTAACAAACATGGCATATCCAACCTCACTAATATGAAGCAGTCCTCCAAATCCATAAGACTAAGTAGAAGCTGGGGTGAATGACAGGAATAGGCAATTAAGGAATACAAATGGCCACAAACATGAAAAGATGCCCAGTTTCACTAATAAAGAAACAAAATGAAATACCATTTTTTGCGCATCAGATGAACAAAGATGGAAACAGCACCAGTATTTTAGTGAAGAAGCAGGTACTGCCCACAGGCATTGGGACAGTGATTTTGGAGGGTACTTTGTTGATATCTATTTTATTTAAATGTTTGTTCCTTTTGACCTTGATCTTCCACATCTAGAAAAATATCTCCAGAATCCCATGTGCACATGAACCCACACAAAAAGTCATTGGAGCATTGTTTGGAATTTAAAAAGAAGAAAAACGCCCTTCAATAGGGGAGTGGTTAAATACAAGGTAGATTCATACCACAGAAATCTATGCAGACAATAAAAAAAAAGACTGAGGTGACTCAGCGTGTAGTTGAAAAGAAAAAGTGAAAACGAAATCAAGCTGCAAAACGGTATGTTTAGTTGTTTAGTTTGATCTCACTTATGTAGACATACGCACATTGATAAGGGTACACACAGAGTACTGCAGGACGTGCACTAAATTTTCCTGGGAAAACACACCTGAGGGCTAGGATTTCAAACAACCTTCACTGTGTGCAACAGTGATTGACTTTTTCTTGCAACAAGCAGATATTGACGTTCTAATAAAAATATTTTATAGCAAAGAAAGCAATTCAGTAAACAATGTTTAAGGCAAATGCTCAGATACAACAGTCAAAATATAAAGCTCAGTGAAAAAAAGGTCACAAATTCCTATAAAGCACGATACATTTTTTAAATTAATTTTTTATTTTTGGCTGCGTTGGGTCTTCCTTGCTGTGCGCGGGCTTTCTCTAGTTGTGGCGAGCGGGGGCTACTCTTTGTTGCAGCGCGCGGACTTCAGTGTCGTGGCTTCTCTTGTTACAGAGCACGGGCTCTAGGTGCGCGGGCTTCAGTAGTTGTGGCTTGCAGGCTCCAGAGCGCAGGCTCAGTAGTTGTGGCACATGGGCTTAGTTGCTCCGCAGCATGTGGGATCTTCCCGGACCAGGG